>NW_026047169.1:1639742-1942328 GCF_023864275.1 Schistocerca cancellata | reverse complement strand
GTTCTGCTGTGAGTCTAGATTATCGAATGGGACGAAAAACTGATAGTGAATTGTAACTTTCAGGGCCTCCTAATGACGATGGATCACTCAAATTGCGTCCTGATTCAATACATCGTCCTCCAGCAGACTTGACTTCATGGGTCTATTGCTGCCTCGGGCACCTTATGGCCGTTCTGCTGTGAGTCAAAGATTTTCGAATCGGACGAAAAACTGATAGTGAATTGTAACTTTCAGGGCCACCTAATGACGATGGATCACTCAAATTGCGTCCCGATTCAATACATCGTCCTCCAGCAGACTTGTCTCCATGGGTCGATTGCTGCCTCGGGCACCTTATGGCCGTTCTGCTGTGAGTCAAAGATTTTCGAATCGGACGAAAAACTGATAGTGATTTGTAACATTAAGGGCCACCTAATGACGATGGACCACACAAATTGCGTCCCGATTCAGTACATCGTCCACTAGCCGACTTGTCTCCAAGGGACTATTGCTGCCTCGGGCACCTTATGGCCGTTCTGCTGTGAGTCTAGATTATAGAATGGGATGAAAAACTGATAGTGAATTGTAACGTTCAGGTCCACCTAATGACGATGAATCACTCAAATTGCGTCCCAATTCAATACATCGTCCTCCAGCAGACTTGTCTCCATGGGTCTATTGCTGCCTCGGGCACCTTATGGCAGGCCTGCTGTGACTCAAAGATTTTCGAATCGGAGGAAAAACTGATAGTGAATTGTAACGTTCAGGGCCTCCTAATGACGATGGAACTCTCAAATTGCGTCCCGATTCAATACATCGTCCACCAGCAGACATGTCTCCATGCGTCTATTGCTGCCTCGGGCACCTTATGGCCGTTCTGCTGTGAGTCAAAGATTTTCGAATCGGACGAAAAACTGATAGTGAATTGTAACGTTCAGGGCCACCTAATGACGATGGATCACTCAAATTGCGTCCCGATTCAATACATCGTCCTCCAGCCGACTTGACTCCATGGGTCTATTGCTGCCTCGGGCACCTTATGGCCGTTCTGCTGTGAGTCTAGATTATCGAATGGGACGAAAAACTGATAGTGAATTGTAACGTTCAGGGCCTCCTAATGACGATGGATCACTCAAATTGCGTCCCGATTCAATACATCGTCCTCCAGCCGACTTGACTCCATGGGTCTATTGCTGCCTCGGGCACCTTATGGCCGTTCTGCTGTGAGTCAAAGATTTTCGAATCGGACGAAAAACTGATAGTGAATTGTAACGTTCAGGGCCACCTAATGACGATGGATCACTCAAATTGCGTCCCGATTCAATACATCGTCCTCCAGCCGACTTGACTCCATGGGTCTATTGCTGCCTCGGGCACCTTATGGCCGTTCTGCTGTGAGTCTAGATTATCGAATGGGACGAAAAACTGATAGTGAATTGTAACGTTCAGGGCCTCCTAATGACGATGGATCACTCAAATTGCGTCCCGATTCAATACATCGTCCTCCAGCCGACTTGACTCCATGGGTCTATTGCTGCCTCGGGCACCTTATGGCCGTTCTGCTGTGAGTCTAGATTATCGAATGGGACGAAAAACTGATAGTGAATTGTAACGTTCAGGGCCTCCTAATGACGATGGATCACTCAAATTGCGTCCTGATTCAATACATCGTCCTCCAGCAGACTTGACTTCATGGGTCTATTGCTGCCTCGGGCACCTTATGGCCGTTCTGCTGTGAGTCAAAGATTTTCGAATCGGACGAAAAACTGATAGTGAATTGTAACGTTCAGGGCCTCCTAATGACGATGGAACACTAAAATTGCGTCCCGATTCAATACATCGTCCTCCAGCAGACTTGCCTTCATGGGTCTATTGCTGCCTCGGGCACCTTATGGCCGTTCAGTTGTGACTCAAAGATTTTCGATTCGGACGAAAAACTGATAGTGAATTGTAACATTCAGGGCCACCTAATAACGATGGACCACGCAAATTGCGTCCCGATTCAATACATCGTCCTCCAGCCGATTTGACTCCATGGGTCTATTGCTGCCTCGGGCACCTTATGGCCGTTTTGCTGTGAATCTAGATTATCGAATGGGACGAAAAACTGATAGTGAATTGTAACGTTCAAGGCCACCTAATGACGATGGATCACTCAAATTGCGTCCCGATTCAATACATCGTCCCCAGCCGACTTGTCTCCATGGGTCTATTGCTGCCTCGGGCACCTTATGGCCGTTCTGCTGTGAGCCTAGATTATCGAATGGGACGAAAAACTGATAGTGAATTGTAACGTTCAGGGCCTCCTAATGACGATGGATCACTCAAATTGCGTCCCGATTCAATACATCGTCCTCCAGCAGACTTGTCTCCATTGGTCGATTGCTGCCTCGGGCACCTAATGGCCGTTCTGCTGTGAGTCAAAGATTTTCGAATCGGACGAAAAACTGATAGTGAATTATAACATTCAGGGCCACCTAATGACGATGGACCACGCAAATTGCATCCCGATTCAATACATCGTCCTCCAGCCGATTTGACTCCATGGGTCTATTGCTGCCTCGAGCACCTTATGGCTGTTCTGCTGTGAATCTAGATTATCGAATGGGACGAAAAACTGATAGTGAATTGTAACGTTCAGGGCCACCTAATGACGATGGATCACTCAAATTGCGTCCCGATTCGATACATCGCCCCCAGCCGACTTGTCTCCATGGGTCTATTGCTGCCTCGGGCACCTTATGGCCGTTCTGCTGTGAGTCTAGATTATCGAATGGGACGAAAAACTGATAGTGAATTGTAACGTTCAGGGCCACCTAATGACGATGGATCACTCAAATTGCGTCCCGATTCAATACATCGTCCTCCAGCCGACTTGACTCCATGGGTCTATTGCTGACTCGGGCACCTTATGGCCGTTCTGCTGTGAGTCTAGATTATCGAATGGGACGAAAAACTGATAGTGAATTGTAACTTTCAGGGCCTCCTAATGACGATGGATCACTCAAATTGCGTCCTGATTCAATACATCGTCCTCCAGCAGACTTGACTTCATGGGTCTATTGCTGCCTCGGGCACCTTATGGCCGTTCTGCTGTGAGTCAAAGATTTTCGAATCGGACGAAAAACTGATAGTGAATTGTAACTTTCAGGGCCACCTAATGACGATGGATCACTCAAATTGCGTCCCGATTCAATACATCGTCCTCCAGCAGACTTGTCTCCATGGGTCGATTGCTGCCTCGGGCACCTTATGGCCGTTCTGCTGTGAGTCAAAGATTTTCGAATCGGACGAAAAACTGATAGTGATTTGTAACATTAAGGGCCACCTAATGACGATGGACCACACAAATTGCGTCCCGATTCAGTACATCGTCCACTAGCCGACTTGTCTCCAAGGGACTATTGCTGCCTCGGGCACCTTATGGCCGTTCTGCTGTGAGTCTAGATTATAGAATGGGATGAAAAACTGATAGTGAATTGTAACGTTCAGGTCCACCTAATGACGATGAATCACTCAAATTGCGTCCCAATTCAATACATCGTCCTCCAGCAGACTTGTCTCCATGGGTCTATTGCTGCCTCGGGCACCTTATGGCAGGCCTGCTGTGACTCAAAGATTTTCGAATCGGAGGAAAAACTGATAGTGAATTGTAACGTTCAGGGCCTCCTAATGACGATGGAACTCTCAAATTGCGTCCCGATTCAATACATCGTCCACCAGCAGACATGTCTCCATGCGTCTATTGCTGCCTCGGGCACCTTATGGCCGTTCTGCTGTGAGTCAAAGATTTTCGAATCGGACGAAAAACTGATAGTGAATTGTAACGTTCAGGGCCACCTAATGACGATGGATCACTCAAATTGCGTCCCGATTCAATACATCGTCCTCCAGCCGACTTGACTCCATGGGTCTATTGCTGCCTCGGGCACCTTATGGCCGTTCTGCTGTGAGTCTAGATTATCGAATGGGACGAAAAACTGATAGTGAATTGTAACGTTCAGGGCCTCCTAATGACGATGGATCACTCAAATTGCGTCCCGATTCAATACATCGTCCTCCAGCCGACTTGACTCCATGGGTCTATTGCTGCCTCGGGCACCTTATGGCCGTTCTGCTGTGAGTCTAGATTATCGAATGGGACGAAAAACTGATAGTGAATTGTAACGTTCAGGGCCTCCTAATGACGATGGATCACTCAAATTGCGTCCTGATTCAATACATCGTCCTCCAGCAGACTTGACTTCATGGGTCTATTGCTGCCTCGGGCACCTTATGGCCGTTCTGCTGTGAGTCAAAGATTTTCGAATCGGACGAAAAACTGATAGTGAATTGTAACTTTCAGGGCCACCTAATGACGATGGATCACTCAAATTGCGTCCCGATTCAATACATCGTCCTCCAGCAGACTTGTCTCCATGGGTCGATTGCTGCCTCGGGCACCTTATGGCCGTTCTGCTGTGAGTCAAAGATTTTCGAATCGGACGAAAAACTGATAGTGATTTGTAACATTAAGGGCCACCTAATGACGATGGACCACACAAATTGCGTCCCGATTCAGTACATCGTCCACTAGCCGACTTGACTCCATGGGACTATTGCTGCCTCGGGCACCTTATGGCCGTTCTGCTGTGAGACTAGATTATAGAATGGGATGAAAAACTGATAGTGAATTGTAACGTTCAGGTCCACCTAATGACGATGGATCACTCAAATTGCGTCCCGATTCAATACATCGTCCTCCAGCATACTTGTCTCCATGGGTCTATTGCTGCCTCGGGCACCTTATGGCAGGCCTGCTGTGACTCAAAGATTTTCGAATCGGACGAAAAACTGATAGTGAATTGTAACGTTCAGGGCCTCCTAATGACGATGGAACACTCAAATTGCGTCCCGATTCAATACATCGTCCTCCAGCAGACATGTCTCCATGCGTCTATTGCTGCCTCGGGCACCTTATGGCCGTTCTGCTGTGAGTCAAAGATTTTCGAATCGGACGAAAAACTGATAGTGAATTGTAACGTTCAGGGCCACCTAATGACGATGGATCACTCAAATTGCGTCCCGATTCAATACATCGTCCTCCAGCCGACTTGACTCCATGGGTCTATTGCTGCCTCGGGCACCTTATGGCCGTTCTGCTGTGAGTCTAGATTATCGAATGGGACGAAAAACTGATAGTGAATTCTAACGTTCAGGGCCTCCTAATGACGATGGATCACTCAAATTGCGTCCCGATTCAATACATCGTCCTCCAGCCGACTTGACTCCATGGGTCTATTGCTGCCTCGGGCACCTTATGGCCGTTCTGCTGTGAGTCTAGATTATCGAATGGGACGAAAAACTGATAGTGAATTGTAACGTTCAGGGCCTCCTAATGACGATGATCACTCAAATTGCGTCCTGATTCAATACATCGTCCTCCAGCAGACTTGACTTCATGGGTCTATTGCTGCCTCGGGCACCTTATGGCCGTTCTGCTGTGAGTCAAAGATTTTCGAATCGGACGAAAAACTGATAGTGAATTGTAACTTTCAGGGCCACCTAATGACGATGGATCACTCAAATTGCGTCCCGATTCAATACATCGTCCTCCAGCAGACTTGTCTCCATGGGTCTATTGCTGCCTCGGGCACCTTATGGCCGTTCTGCTGTGAGTCTAGATTATCGAATGGGACGAAAAACTGATAGTGAATTGTAACGTTCAGGGCCTCCTAATGACGATGGAACACTCAAATTGCGTCCCGATTCAATACATCGTCCTCCAGCAGACATGTCTCCATGCGTCTATTGCTGCCTCGGGCACCTTATGGCCGTTCTGCTGTGAGTCAAAGATTTTCGAATCGGACGAAAAACTGATAGTGAATTGTAACGTTCAGGGCCACCTAATGACGATGGATCAATCAAATTGCGTCCCGATTCAATACATCGTCCTCCAGCCGACTTGACTCCATGGGTCTATTGCTGCCTCGGGCACCTTATGGCCGTTCTGCTGTGAGTCTAGATTATCGAATGGGACGAAAAACTGATAGTGAATTGTAACGTTCAGGGCCTCCTAATGACGATGGATCACTCAAATTGCGTCCCGATTCAATACATCGTCCTCCAGCCGACTTGACTCCATGGGTCTATTGCTGCCTCGGGCACCTTATGGCCGTTCTGCTGTGAGTCTAGATTATAGAATGGGATGAAAAACTGATAGTGAATTGTAACGTCCAGGGCCTCCTAATGACTATGGAACACTCAAATTGCGTCCCGATTCAATACATCGTCCTCCAGCAGACTTGTCTCCATGGGTCTATTGCTGCCTCGGGCACCTTATGGCCGTTCTGCTGTGAGTCAAAGATTTTCGAATCGGACGAAAAACTGATAGTGAATTGTAACATTCAGGGCCACCTAATGACGATGGACCACACAAATTGCGTCCCGATTCAGTACATCGTCCTCCAGCCGACCTGACTCCATGGGTCTATTGCTGCCTTTGGCAACTTATGGCCGTTCTGCTGTGAGTCTAGATTATCGAATGGGACGAAAAACTGATAGTGAATTGTGACGTTCAGGGCCACCTAATGACGATGGATCACTCAAATTGCGTCCCGATTCAATATATCGTCCTCCAGCAGACTTTTTTCCATGGGTCTATTGTTGCCTCGGGCACCTTATGGCCGTTCTGCTGTGAGTCAAAGATTTTCGAATCGGACGAAAAACTGATAGTGAATTGTAACTTTCAGGGCAACCTAATGACGATGGATCACTCAAATTGCGTCCCGATTCAATACATCGTCCACCAGAAGACTTGTCTCCATGGGTCTATTGCTGCCTCGGGCACCTTATGGCCGTTCTGCTGTGAGTCAAAGATTTTCGAATCGGACGAAAAACTGATAGTGAATTGTAACGTTCAGGGCCACCTAATGACGATGGATCACTCAAATTGCGTCCCGATTCAATACATCGTCCTCCAGCCGACTTGACTCCATGGGTCTATTGCTGCCTCGGGCACCTTATGGCCGTTCTGCTGTGAGTCTAGATTATCGAATGGGACGAAAAACTGATAGTGAATTGTAACGTTCAGGGCCTCCTAATGACGATGGATCACTCAAATTGCGTCCCGATTCAATACATCGTCCTCCAGCCGACTTGACTCCATGGGTCTATTGCTGCCTCGGGCACCTTATGGCCGTTCTGCTGTGAGTCTAGATTATCGAATGGGACGAAAAACTGATAGTGAATTGTAACGTTCAGGGCCTCCTAATGACGATGGATCACTCAAATTGCGTCCTGATTCAATACATCGTCCTCCAGCAGACTTGACTTCATGGGTCTATTGCTGCCTCGGGCACCTTATGGCCGTTCTGCTGTGAGTCAAAGATTTTCGAATCGGACGAAAAACTGATAGTGAATTGTAACTTTCAGGGCCACCTAATGACGATGGATCACTCAAATTGCGTCCCGATTCAATACATCGTCCTCCAGCAGACTTGTCTCCATGGGTCGATTGCTGCCTCGGGCACCTTATGGCCGTTCTGCTGTGAGTCAAAGATTTTCGAATCGGACGAAAAACTGATAGTGATTTGTAACATTAAGGGCCACCTAATGACGATGGACCACACAAATTGCGTCCCGATTCAGTACATCGTCCACTAGCCGACTTGACTCCATGGGACTATTGCTGCCTCGGGCACCTTATGGCCGTTCTGCTGTGAGACTAGATTATAGAATGGGATGAAAAACTGATAGTGAATTGTAACGTTCAGGTCCACCTAATGACGATGGATCACTCAAATTGCGTCCCGATTCAATACATCGTCCTCCAGCATACTTGTCTCCATGGGTCTATTGCTGCCTCGGGCACCTTATGGCAGGCCTGCTGTGACTCAAAGATTTTCGAATCGGACGAATAACTGATAGTGAATTGTAACGTTCAGGGCCTCCTAATGACGATGGAACACTCAAATTGCGTCCCGATTCAATACATCGTCCTCCAGCAGACATGTCTCCATGCGTCTATTGCTGCCTCGGGCACCTTATGGCCGTTCTGCTGTGAGTCAAAGATTTTCGAATCGGACGAAAAACTGATAGTGAATTGTAACGTTCAGGGCCACCTAATGACGATGGATCACTCAAATTGCGTCCCGATTCAATACATCGTCCTCCAGCCGACTTGACTCCATGGGTCTATTGCTGCCTCGGGCACCTTATGGCCGTTCTGCTGTGAGTCTAGATTATCGAATGGGACGAAAAACTGATAGTGAATTGTAACGTTCAGGGCCTCCTAATGACGATGGATCACTCAAATTGCGTCCCGATTCAATACATCGTCCTCCAGCCGACTTGACTCCATGGGTCTATTGCTGCCTCGGGCACCTTATGGCCGTTCTGCTGTGAGTCTAGATTATCGAATGGGACGAAAAACTGATAGTGAATTGTAACGTTCAGGGCCTCCTAATGACGATGATCACTCAAATTGCGTCCTGATTCAATACATCGTCCTCCAGCAGACTTGACTTCATGGGTCTATTGCTGCCTCGGGCACCTTATGGCCGTTCTGCTGTGAGTCAAAGATTTTCGAATCGGACGAAAAACTGATAGTGAATTGTAACTTTCAGGGCCACCTAATGACGATGGATCACTCAAATTGCGTCCCGATTCAATACATCGTCCTCCAGCAGACTTGTCTCCATGGGTCTAATGCTGCCTCGGGCACCTTATGGCCGTTCTGCTGTGAGTCTAGATTATCGAATGGGACGAAAAACTGATAGTGAATTGTAACGTTCAGGGCCTCCTAATGACGATGGAACACTCAAATTGCGTCCCGATTCAATACATCGTCCTCCAGCAGACATGTCTCCATGCGTCTATTGCTGCCTTGGGCACCTTATGGCCGTTCTGCTGTGAGTCAAAGATTTTCGAATCGGACGAAAAACTGATAGTGAATTGTAACGTTCAGGGCCACCTAATGACGATGGATCAATCAAATTGCGTCCCGATTCAATACATCGTCCTCCAGCCGACTTGACTCCATGGGTCTATTGCTGCCTCGGGCACCTTATGGCCGTTCTGCTGTGAGTCTAGATTATCGAATGGGACGAAAAACTGATAGTGAATTGTAACGTTCAGGGCCTCCTAATGACGATGGATCACTCAAATTGCGTCCCGATTCAATACATCGTCCTCCAGCCGACTTGACTCCATGGGTCTATTGCTGCCTCGGGCACCTTATGGCCGTTCTGCTGTGAGTCTAGATTATAGAATGGGATGAAAAACTGATAGTGAATTGTAACGTCCAGGGCCTCCTAATGACTATGGAACACTCAAATTGCGTCCCGATTCAATACATCGTCCTCCATCAGACTTGTCTCCATGGGTCTATTGCTGCCTCGGGCACCTTATGGCCGTTCTGCTGTGAGTCAAAGATTTTCGAATCGGACGAAAAACTGATAGTGAATTGTAACATTCAGGGCCACCTAATGACGATGGACCACACAAATTGCGTCCCGATTCAGTACATCGTCCTCCAGCCGACCTGACTCCATGGGTCTATTGCTGCCTTTGGCAACTTATGGCCGTTCTGCTGTGAGTCTAGATTATCGAATGGGACGAAAAACTGATAGTGAATTGTGACGTTCAGGGCCACCTAATGACGATGGATCACTCAAATTGCGTCCCGATTCAATATATCGTCCTCCAGCAGACTTTTTTCCATGGGTCTATTGTTGCCTCGGGCACCTTATGGCCGTTCTGCTGTGAGTCAAAGATTTTCGAATCGGACGAAAAACTGATAGTGAATTGTAACTTTCAGGGCAACCTAATGACGATGGATCACTCAAATTGCGTCCCGATTCAATACATCGTCCACCAGCCGACTTGTCTCCATGGGTCTATTGCTGCCTCGGGCACCTTATGGCCGTTCTGCTGTGAGTCAAAGATTTTCGAATCGGACGAAAAACTGATAGTGAATTGTAACGTTCAGGGCCTCCTAATGACGATGGAACACTAAAATTGCGTTCCGATTCAATACATCGTCCTCCAGCAGACTTGACTTCATGGGTCTATTGCTGCCTCGGGCACCTTATGGCCGTTCAGCTGTGACTCAAAGATTTTCGAATCGGACGAAAAACTGATAGTGAATTGTAACATTCAGGGCCACCTAATGACGATGGACCACGCAAATTGCGTCCCGATTCAATACATCGTCCTCCAGCCGATTTGACTCCATGGGTGTATTGCTGCCTCGGGCACCTTATGGCCGTTCTGCTGTGAATCTAGATTATCGAATGGGACGAAAAACTGATAGTGAATTGTAACGTTCAAGGCCACCTAATGACGATGGATCACTCAAATTGCGTCCCGATTCAATACATCGTCCCCAGCCGACTTGTCTCCATGGGTCTATTGCTGCCTCGGGCACCTTATGGCCGTTCTGCTGTGAGCCTAGAATATCGAATGGGACGATAAACTGATAGTGAATTGTAACGTTCAGGGCCTCCTAATGACGATGGATCACTCAAATTGCGTCCCGATTCAATACATCGTCCTCCAGCAGACTTGTCTCCATTGGTCGATTGCTGCCTCGAGCACCTAATGGCCGTTCTGCTGTGAGTCAAAGATTTTCGAATCGGACGAAAAACTGATAGTGAATTGTAACATTCAGGGCCACCTAATGACGATGGACCACGCAAATTGCGTCCCGATTCAATACATCGTCCTCCAGCCGATTTGACTCCATGGGTCTATTGCTGCCTCGAGCACCTTATGGCCGTTCTGCTGTGAATCTAGATTATCGAATGGGACGAAAAACTGATAGTGAATTGTAACGTTCAGGGCCACCTAATGACGATGGATCACTCAAATTGCGTCCCGATTCAATACATCGTCCCCAGCCGACTTGTCTCCATGGGTCTATTGCTGCCTCGCTCACCTTATGGCCGTTCTGCTGTGAGTCTAGATTATCGAATGGGACGAAAAACTGATAGTGAATTGTAACGTTCAGGGCCACCTAATGACGATGGATCACTCAAATTGCGTCCTGATTCAATACATCGTCCTCCAGCAGACTTGACTTCATGGGTCTATTGCTGCCTCGGGCACCTTATGGTCGTTCTGCTGTGAGTCAAAGATTTTCGAATCGGACGAAAAACTGATAGTGAATTGTAACTTTCAGGGCCACCTAATGACGATGGATCACTCAAATTGCGTCCCGATTCAATACATCGTCCTCCAGCAGACTTGTCTCCATGGGTCGATTGCTGCCTCGGGCACCTTATGGCCGTTCTGCTGTGAGTCAAAGATTATCGAATCGGACGAAAAACTGATAGTGATTTGTAACATTCAGGGCCACCTAATGACGATGGACCCCGCAAATTGCGTCCCGATTCAATACATCGTCCTCCAGCCGATTTGACTCCATGGGTCTATTGCTGCCTCGGGCACCTTATGGCCGTTCTGCTGTGAATCTAGATTATCGAATGGGACGAAAAACTGATAGTGAATTGTAACGTTCAAGGCCACCTAATGACGATGGATCACTCAAATTGCGTCCGGATTCAATACATCGTCCCCAGCCGACTTGTCTCCATTTGTCTATTGCTGCCTCGGGCACCTTATGGCCGTTCTGCTGTGAGCCTAGATTATCGAATGGGACGAAAAACTGATAGTGAATTGTAACGTTCAGGGCCTCCTAATGACGATGGATCACTCAAATTGCGTCCCGATTCAATACATCGTCCTCCAGCAGACTTGTCTCCATTGGTCGATTGCTGCCTCGGGCACCTAATGGCCGTTCTGCTGTGAGTCAAAGATTTTCGAATCGGACGAAAAACTGATAGTGAATTGTAACATTAAGGGCCACCTAATGACGATGGACCACACAAATTGCGTCCCGATTCAGTACATCGTCCACTAGCCGACTTGACTCCATGGGACTATTGCTGCCTCGGGCACCTTATGGCCGTTCTGCTGTGAGTCTAGATTATAGAATGGGATGAAAAACTGATAGTGAATTGTAACGTTCAGGTCCACCTAATGACGATGGATCACTCAAATTGCGTCCCGATTCAATACATCGTCCTCCAGCAGACTTGTCTCCATGGGTCTATTGCTGCCTCGGGCACCTTATGGCAGGCCTGCTGTGACTCAAACATTTTCGAATCGGACGAAAAACTGATAGTGAATTGTAACGTTCAGGGCCTCCTAATGACGATGGAACACTCAAATTGCGTCCCGATTCAATACATCGTCCTCCAGCAGATATGTCTCCATGCGTCTATTGCTGCCTCGGGCACCTTATGGCCGTTCTGCTGTGAGTCAAAGATTTTCGAATCGGACGAAAAACTGATAGTGAATTGTAACGTTCAGGGCCACCTAATGACGATGGATCACTCAAATTGCGTCCCGATTCAATACATCGTCCTCCAGCCGACTTGACTCCATGGGTCTATTGCTGCCTCGGGCACCTTATGGCCGTTCTGCTGTGAGTCTAGATTATCGAATGGGACGAAAAACTGATAGTGAATTGTAACGTTCAGGGCCTCCTAATGACGATGGATCACTCAAATTGCGTCCCGATTCAATACATCGTCCTCCAGCCGACTTGACTCCATGGGTCTATTGCTGCCTCGGGCACCTTATGGCCGTTCTGCTGTGAGTCTGGATTATCGAATGGGACGAAAAACTGATAGTGAATTGTAACGTTCAAGGCCTCCTAATGACGATGGATCACTCAAATTGCGTCCTGATTCAATACATCGTCCTCCAGCAGACTTGACTTCATGGGTCTATTGCTGCCTCGGGCACCTTATGGCCGTTCTGCTGTGAGTCAAAGATTTTCGAATCGGACGAAAAACTGATAGTGAATTGTAACTTTCAGGGCCACCTAATGACGATGGATCACTCAAATTGCGTCCCGATTCAATACATCGTCCTCCAGCAGACTTGTCTCCATGGGTCGATTGCTGCCTCGGGCACCTTATGGCCGTTCTGCTGTGAGTCAAAGATTTTCGAATCGGACGAAAAACTGATAGTGATTTGTAACATTAAGGGCCACCTAATGACGATGGAACACACAAATTGCATCCCGATTCAGTACATCGTCCACTAGCCGACTTGACTCCATGGGACTATTACTGCCTCGGGCACCTTATGACCGTTCTGCTGTGAGTCTAGATTATAGAATGGGATGAAAAACTGATAGTGAATTGTAACGTCCAGGGCCTCCTAATGACGATGGAACACTCAAATTGCGTCCCGATTCAATACATCGTCCTCCAGCAGACTTGTCTCCATGGGTCTATTGCTGCCTCGGGCACCTTATGGCCGTTCTGCTGTGAGTCAAAGATTTTCGAATCGGACGAAAAACTGATAGTGAATTGTAACATTCAGGGCCACCTAATGACGATGGACCACACAAATTGCGTCCCGATTCAGTACATCGTCCTCCAGCCGACCTGACTCCATGGGTCTATTGCTGCCTCTGGCAACTTATGGCCGTTCTGCTGTGAGTCAAAGATTTTCGAATCGGACGAAAAACTGATAGTGAATTGTAACTTTCAGGGCAACCTAATGACGATGGATCACTCAAATTGCGTCCCGATTCAATACATCGTCCACCAGCCGACTTGTCTCCATGGGTCTATTGCTGCCTCGGGCACCTTATGGCCGTTCTCCTGTGAGTCAAAGATTTTCGAATCGGACGAAAAACTGATAGTGAATTGTAACGTTCAGGGCCTCCTAATGACGATGGAACACTAAAATTGCGTCCGGATTCAATACATCGTCCTCCAGCAGACTTGACTTCATGGGTCTATTGCTGCCTCGGGCACCTTATGGCCGTTCAGTTGTGACTCAAAGATTTTCGATTCGGACGAAAAACTGATAGTGAATTGTAACATTCAGGGCCACCTAATGACGATGGACCACGCAAATTGCGTCCCGATTCAATACATCGTCCTCCAGCCGATTTGACTCCATGGGTCTATTGCTGCCTCGGGCACCTTATGGCCGTTCTGCTGTGAATCTAGATTATCGAATGGGACGAAAAACTGATAGTGAATTGTAACGTTCAAGGCCACCTAATGACGATGGATCACTCAAATTGCGTCCCGATTCAATACATCGTCCCCAGCCGACTTGTCTCCATGGGTCTATTGCTGCCTCGGGCACCTTATGGCCGTTCTGCTGTGAGCCTAGATTATCGAATGGGACGAAAAACTGATAGTGAATTGTAACGTTCAGGGCCTCCTAATGACGATGGATCACTCAAATTGCGTCCCAATTCAATACATCGTCCTCCAGCAGACTTGTCTCCATTGGTCGATTGCTGCCTCGGGCACCTAATGGCCGTTCTGCTGTGAGTCAAAGATTTTCGAATCGGACGAAAAACTGATAGTGAATTGTAACATTCAGGGCCACCTGATGACGATGGACCACGCAAATTGCGTCCCGATTCAATAAATCGTCCTCCAGCCGATTTGACTCCATGGGTCTATTGCTGCTGTGAATCTAGATTATGGTATGGGACGAAAAACTGATAGTGAATTGTAACGTTCAGGGCCACCTAATGACGATGGATCACTCAAATTGCGTCCCGATTCAATACATCGACCCCAGCCGACTTGTCTCCATGGGTCTATATTGCTGCCTCGGGCACCTTATGGCCGTTCTGCTGTGAGTCTAGATTATCGAATGGGACGAAAAACTGATAGTGAATTGTAACGTTCAGGGCCACCTAATGACGATGGATCACTCAAATTGCGTCCCGATTCAATACATCGTCCTCCAGCAGACTTGTATCCATGGGTCTATTGCTGCCTCGGGCACCTTATGGCAGGCCTGCTGTGACTCAAAGATTTTCGAATCGGACGAAAAACTGATAGTGAATTGTAACGTTCAGGGCCTCCTAATGACGATGGAACACTCAAATTGCGTCCCGATTCAATACATCGTCCTCCAGCAGACATGACTCCATGCGTCTATTGCTGCCTCGGGCACCTTATGGCCGTTCTGCTGTGAGTCAAAGATTTTCGAATCGGACGAAAAACTGATAGTGAATTGTAACGTTCAGGGCCACCTAATGACGATGGATCACTCAAATTGCGTCCCGATTCAATACATCGTCCTCCAGCCGACTTGACTCCATGGGTCTATTGCTGCCTCGGGCACCTTATGGCCGTTCTGCTGTGAGTCTAGATTATCGAATGGGACGAAAAACTGATAGTGAATTGTAACGTTCAGGGCCTCCTAATGACGATGGATCACTCAAATTGCGTCCCGATTCAATACATCGTCCTCCAGCCGACTTGACTCCATGGGTCTATTGCTGCCTCGGGCACCTTATGGCCGTTCTGCTGTGAGTCTAGATTATCGAATGGGACGAAAAACTGATAGTGAATTGTAACGTTCAGGGCCTCCTAATGACGATGGATCACTCAAATTGCGTCCTGATTCAATACATCGTCCTCCAGCAGACTTGACTTCATGGGTCTATTGCTGCCTCGGGCACCTTATGGCCGTTCTGCAGTGAGTCAAAGATTTTCGAATCGGACGAAAAACTGATAGTGTATTGTAACTTTCAGGGCCACCTAATGACGATGGATCACTCAAATTGCGTCCCGATTCAATACATCGTCCTCCAGCAGACTTGTCTCCATGGGTCGATTGCTGCCTCGGGCACCTTATGGCCGTTCTGCTGTGAGTCAAAGATTTTCGAATCGGACGAAAAACTGATAGTGATTTGTAACATTAAGGGCCACCTAATGACGATGGACCACACAAATTGCGTCCCGATTCAGTACATCGTCCACTAGCCGACTTGACTCCAAGGGACTATTGCTGCCTCGGGCACCTTATGGCCGTTCTGCTGTGAGTCTAGGTTATAGAATGGGATGAAAAACTGATAGTGAATTGTAACGTTCAGGTCCACCTAATGACGATGAATCACTCAAATTGCGTCCCGATTCAATACATCGTCCTCCAGCAGACTTGTCTCCATGGGTCTATTGCTGCCTCGGGCACCTTATGGCAGGCCTGCTGTGACTCAAAGATTTTCGAATCGGACGAAAAACTAATAGTGAATTGTAACGTTCAGGGCCTCCTAATGACGATGGAACACTCAAATTGCGTCCCGATTCAATACATCGTCCTCCAGCAGACATGTCTCCATGCGTCTATTGCTGCCTCGGGCACCTTATGGCCGTTCTGCTGTGAGTCAAAGATTTTCGAATCGGACGAAAAACTGATAGTGAATTGTAACGTTCAGGGCCACCTAATGACGATGGATCACTCAAATTGCGTCCCGATTCAATACATCGTCCTCCAGCCGACTTGACTCCATGGGTCTATTGCTGCCTCGGGCACCTTATGGCCGTTCTGCTGTGAGTCTAGATTATCGAATGGGACGAAAAACTGATAGTGAATTGTAACGTTCAGGGCCTCCTAATGACGATGGATCACTCAAATTGCGTCCCGATTCAATACATCGTCCTCCAGCCGACTTGACTCCATGGGTCTATTGCTGCCTCGGGCACCTTATGGCCGTTCTGCTGTGAGTCTAGATTATCGAATGGGACGAAAAACTGATAGTGAATTGTAACGTTCAGGGCCTCCTAATGACGATGGATCACTCAAATTGCGTCCTGATTCAATACATCGTGGTCCAGCAGGCTTGACTTCATGGGTCTATTGCTGCCTCGGGCACCTTATGGCCGTTCTGCTGTGAGTCAAAGATTTTCGAATCGGACGAAAAACTGATAGTGAATTGTAACATTCAGGGCCACCTAATGACGATGGATCACTCAAATTGCGTCCCGATTCAATACATCGTCCTCCAGCAGACTTGTCTCCATGGGTCGATTGCTGCCTCGGGCACCTTATGGCCGTTCTGCTGTGAGTCAAAGATTTTCGAATCGGACGAAAAACTGATAGTGATTTGTAACATTAAGGGCCACCTAATGACGATGGACCACACAAATTGCGTCCCGATTCAGTACATCGTCCACTAGCCGACTTGACTCCATGGGACTATTGCTGCCTCGGGCACCTTATGGCCGTTCTGCTGTGAGTCTAGATTATAGAATGGGATGAAAAACTGATAGTGAATTGTAACATTCAGGGCCACCTAATGACGATGGACCACACAAATTGCGTCCCGATTCAGTACATCGTCCTCCAGCCGACCTGACTCCATGGGTCTATTGCTGCCTTTGGCAACTTATGGCCGTTCTGCTGTGAGTCTAGATTATCGAATGGGACGAAAAACTGATAGTGAATTGTGACGTTCAGGGCCACCTAATGACGATGGATCACTCAAATTGCGTCCCGATTCAATATATCGTCCTCCAGCAGACTTTTTTCCATGGGTCTATTGTTGCCTCGGGCACCTTATGGCCGTTCTGCTGTGAGTCAAAGATTTTCGAATCGGACGAAAAACTGATAGTGAATTGTAACTTTCAGGGCAACCTAATGACGATGGATCACTCAAATTGCGTCCCGATTCAATACATCGTCCACCAGCCGACTTGTCTCCATGGGTCTATTGCTGCCTCGGGCACCTTATGGCCGTTCTGCTGTGAGTCAAAGATTTTCGAATCGGACGAAAAACTGATAGTGAATTGTAACGTTCAGGGCCTCCTAATGACGATGGAACACTAAAATTGCGTCCCGATTCAATACATCGTCCTCCAGCAGACTTGACTTCATGGGTCTATTGCTGCCTCGGGCACCTTATGGCCGTTCAGCTGTGACTCAAAGATTTTCGAATCGGACGAAAAACTGATAGTGAATTGTAACATTCAGGGCCACCTAATGACGATGGACCACGCAAATTGCGTCCCGATTCAATACATCGTCCTCCAGCCGATTTGACTCCATGGGTCTATTGCTGCCTCGGGCACCTTATGGCCGTTCTGCTGTGAATCGAGATTATCGAATGGGACGAAAAACTGATAGTGAATTGTAACGTTCAAGGCCACCTAATGACGATGGATCACTCAAATTGCGTCCCGATTCAATACATCGTCCCCAGCCGACTTGTCTCCATGGGTCTGTTGCTGCCTCGGGCACCTTATGGCCGTTCTGCTGTGAGCCTAGATTATTGAATGGGACGAAAAACTGATAGTGAATTGTAACGTTCAGGGCCTCCTAATGACGATGGATCACTCAAATTGCGTCCCGATTCAATACATCGTCCTCCAGCAGACTTGTCTCCATTGGTCGATTGCTGCCTCGGGCACCTAATGGCCGTTCTGCTGTGAGTCAAAGATTTTCGAATCGGACGAAAAACTGATAGTGAATTGTAACATTCAGGGCCACCTAATGACGATGGACCACGCAAATTGCGTCCCGATTCAATACATCGTCCTCCAGCCGATTTGACTCCATGGGTCTATTGCTGCCTCGAGCACCTTATGGCCGTTCTGCTGTGAATCTAGATTATCGAATGGGACGAAACACTGATAGTGAATTGTAACGTTCAGGGCCACCTAATGACGATGGATCACTCAAATTGCGTCCCGATTCAATACATCGTCCCCTGCCGACTTGTCTCCATGGGTCTATTGCTGCCTCGGGCACCTTATGGCCGTTCTGCTGTGAGTCTAGATTATCGAATGGGACGAAAAACTGATAGTGAATTGTAACGTTCAGGGCCACCTAATGACGATGGATCACTCAAATTGCGTCCTGATTCAATACATCGTCCTCCAGCAGACTTGACTTCATAGGTCTATTGCTGCCTCGGGCACCTTATGGTCGTTCTGCTGTGTGTCAAAGATTTTCGAATCGGACGAAAAACTGATAGTGAATTGTAACTTTCAGGGCCACCTAATGACGATGGATCACTCAAATTGCGTCCCGATTCAATACATCGTCCTCCAGCAGACTTGTCTCCATGGGTCGATTGCTGCCTCGGGCACCTTATGGCCGTTCTGCTGTGAGTCAAAGATTATCGAATCGGACGAAATACTGATAGTGATTTGTAACATTCAGGGCCACCTAATGACGATGGACCACGCAAATTGCGTCCCAATTCAATACATCGTCCTCCAGCCGATTTGACTCCATGGGTCTATTGCTGCCTCGGGCACCTTATGGCCGTTCTGCTGTGAATCTAGATTATCGAATGGGACGAAAAACTGATAGTGAATTGTAACGTTCAAGGCCACCTAATGACGATGGATCACTCAAATTGCGTCCCGATTCAATACATCGTCCCCAGCCGACTTGTCTCCATGGGTCTATTGCTGCCTCGGGCACCTTATGGCCGTTCTGCTGTGAGCCTAGATTATCGAATGGGACGAAAAACTGATAGTGAATTGTAACGTTCAGGGCCTCCTAATGACGATGGATCACTCAAATTGCGTCCCGATTCAATACATCGTCCTCCAGCAGACTTGTCTCCATTGGTCGATTGCTGCCTCGGGCACCTAATGGCCGTTCTGCTGTGAGTCAAAGATTTTCGAATCGGACGAAAAACTGATAGTGAATTGTAACATTCAGGGCCACCTAGTGACGATGGACCACGCAAATTGCGTCCCGATTCAATACATCGTCCTCCAGCCGATTTGACTTAATGGGTCTATTGCTGCCTCGAGCACCTTATGGCCGTTCTGCTGTGAATCTAGATTATCGAATGGGACGAAAAACTGATAGTGAATTGTAACGTTCAGGGCCACCTAATGACGATGGATCACTCAAATTGCGTCCCGATTCAATACATCGTCCCCAGCCGACTTGTCTCCATGGGTCTATTGTTGCCTCGGGCACCTTATGGCCGTACTGCTGTGAGTCTGGATTATCGATTGGGACGAAAAACTGATAGTGAATTGTAACGTTCAGGGCCACCTAATGACGATGGATCACTCAAATTGCGTCCTGATTCAATACATCGTCCTCCAGCAGACTTGACTTCATGGGTCTATTGCTGCCTCGGGCACCTTATGGTCGTTCTGCTGTGAGTCAAAGATTTTCGAATCGGACGAAAAACTGATAGTGAATTGTAACTTTCAGGGCCACCTAATGACGATGGATCACTCAAATTGCGTCCTGATTCAATACATCGTCCTCCAGCAGACTTGACTACGTGGGTCCATTGCTGCCTCGGGCACCTTATGGCCGTTCTGCTGTGAGTCTAGATTATCGAATGGGACGAAAAACTGATAGTGAATTGTAACGTTCAGGGCCACCTAATGACGATGGATCACTCAAATTGCGTCCCGATTCAATACATCGTCCTCCAGCAGACTTGACTTCATGGGTCTATTGCTGCCTCGGGCACCTTATGGCCGTTCTGCTGTGAGTCAAAGATTTTCGAATCGGACGAAAAACTGATAGTGAATTGTAACTTTCAGGGCCACCTAATGACGATGGACCACACAAATTGCGTCCCGATTCAGTACATCGTCCACTAGCCGACTTGACTCCATGGGACTATTGCTGCCTCGGGCACCTTATGGCCGTTCTGCTGTGAGTCTAGATTATAGAATGGGATGAAAAACTGATAGTGAATTGTAACGTTCAGGGCCACCTAATGACGATGGATCACTCAAATTGCGTCCCGATTCAATACATCGTCCTCCAGCAGACTTGTATCAATGGGTCTATTGCTGCCTCGGGCACCTTATGGCAGGCCTGCTGTGACTCAAAGATTTTCGAATCGGACGAAAAACTGATAGTGAATTGTAACGTTCAGGGCCTCCTAATGACGATGGAACACTCAAATTGCGTCCTGATTCAATACATCGTCCTCCAGCAGACATGTCTCCATGCGCCTATTGCTGCCTCGGGCACCTTATGGCCGTTCTGCTGTGAGTCAAAGATTTTCGAATCGGACGAAAAACTGATAGTGAATTGTAACGTTCAGGGCCACCTAATGACGATGGATCACTCAAATTGCGTCCCGATTCAATACATCGTCCTCCAGCCGACATGACTCCATGGGTCTATTGCTGCCTCGGGCACCTTATGGCCGTTCTGCTGTGAGTCTAGATTATCGAATGGGACGAAAAACTGATAGTGAATTGTAACGTTCAGGGCCTCCTAATGACGATGGATCACTCAAATTGCGTCCCGATTCAATACATCGTCCTCCAGCCGACTTGACTCCATGGGTCTATTGCTGCCTCGGGCACCTTATGGCCGTTCTGCTGTGAGTCTAGATTATCGAATGGGACGAAAAACTGATAGTGAATTGTAACGTTCAGGGCCTCCTAATGACGATGGATCACTCAAATTGCGTCCTGATTCAATACATCGTCGTCCAGCAGACTTGACTTCATGGGTCTATTGCTGCCTCGGGCACCTTATGGCCGTTCTGCTGTGAGTCAAAGATTTTCGAATCGGACGAAAAACTGATAGTGAATTGTAACTTTCAGGGCCACCTAATGACGATGGATCACTCAAATTGCGTCCCGATTCAATACATCGTCCTACAGCAGACTTGTCTCCATGGGTCGATTGCTGCCTCGGGCACCTTATGGCCGTTCTGCTGTGAGTCAAAGATTTTCGAATCGGACGAAAAACTGATAGTGATTTGTAACATTAAGGGCCACCTAATGACGATGGACCACACAAATTGCGTCCCGATTCAGTACATCGTCCACTAGCCGACTTGACTCCATGGGACTATTGCTGCCTCGGGCACCTTATGGCCGTTCTGCTGTGAGTGTAGATTATAGAATGGGATGAAAAACTGATAGTGAATTGTAACGTTCAGGTCCACCTAATGACGATGGATCACTCAAATTGCGTCCCGATTCAATACATCGTCCTCCAGCAGACTTGTCTCCATGGGTCTATTGCTGCCTCGGGCACCTTATGGCAGGCCTGCTGTGACTCAAAGATTTTCGAATCGGAGGAAAAACTGATAGTGAATTGTAACGTTCAGGGCCTCCTAACGACGATGGAACTCTCAAATTGCGTCCCGATTCAATACATCGTCCTCCAGCAGACATGTCTCCATGCGTCTATTGCTGCCTCGGGCACCTTATGGCCGTTCTGCTGTGAGTCAAAGATTTTCGAATCGGACGAAAAACTGATAGTGAATTGTAACGTTCAGGGCCACCTAATGACGATGGATCACTCAAATTGCGTCCCGATTCAATACATCGTCCTCCAGCCGACTTGACTCCATGGGTCTATTGCTGCCTCGGGCACCTTATGGCCGTTCTGCTGTGAGTCTAGATTATCGAATGGGACGAAAAACTGATAGTGAATTGTAAGGTTCAGGGCCTCCTAATGACGATGGATCACTCAAATTGCGTCCTGATTCAATACATCGTCCTCCAGCAGACTTGACTTCATGGGTCTATTGCTGCTTCGGGCACCTTATGGCCGTTCTGCTGTGAGTCAAAGATTTTCGAATCGGACGAAAAACTGATAGTGAATTGTAACTTTCAGGGCCACCTAATGACGATGGATCACTCAAATTGCGTCCGAATTCAATACATCGTCCTCCAGCAGACTTGTCTCCATGGGTCGATTGCTGCCTCGGGCACCTTATGGCCGTTCTGCTGTGAGTCAAAGATTTTCGAATCGGACGAAAAACTGATAGTGATTTGTAACATTAAGGGCCACCTAATGACGATGGACCACACAAATTGCGTCCCGATTCAGTACATCGTCCACTAGCCGACTTGACTCCATGGGACTATTGCTGCCTCGGGCACCTTATGGCCTTTCTGCTGTGAGTCTAGATTATAGAATGGGATGAAAAACTGATAGTGAATTGTAACGTTCAGGTCCACCTAATGACGATGGATCACTCAAATTGCGTCCCGATTCAATACATCGTCCTCCAGCAGACTTGTCTCCATGGGTCTATTGCTGCCTCGGGCACCTTATGGCAGGCCTGCTGTGACTCAAAGATTTTCGAATCGGACGAAAAACTGATAGTGAATTGTAACGTTCAGGGCCTCCTAATGACGATGGAACACTCAAATTGCGTCCCGATTCAATACATCGTCCTCCAGCCGACTTGACTCCATGGGTCTATTGCTGCCTCGGGCACCTTATGGCCGTTCTGCTGTGAGTCTAGATTATCGAATGGGACGAAAAACTGATAGTGAATTGTAACGTTTAGGGCCTCCTAATGACGATGGATCACTCAAATTGCGTCCCGATTCAATACATCGTCCTCCAGCCGACTTGACTCCATGGGTCTATTGCTGCCTCGGGCACCTTATGGCCGTTCTGCTGTGAGTCTAGATTATCGAATGGGACGAAAAACTGATAGTGAATTGTAACGTTCAGGGCCTCCTAATGACGATGGATCACTCAAATTGCGTCCTGATTCAATACATCGTCCTCCAGCAGACTTGACTTCATGGGTCTATTGCTGCCTCGGGCACCTTATGGCCGTTCTGCTGTGAGTCAAAGATTTTCGAATCGGTCGAAAAACTGATAGTGAATTGTAACTTTCAGGGCCACCTAATGACGATGGATCACTCAAATTGCGTCCCGATTCAATACATCGTCCTCCAGCAGACTTGTCTCCATGGGTCGATTGCTGCCTCGGGCACCTTATGGCCGTTCTGCTGTGAGTCAAAGATTTTCGAATCGGACGAAAAACTGATAGTGATTTGTAACATTAAGGGCCACCTAATGACGATGGACCACACAAATTGCGTCCCGATTCAGTACATCGTCCACTAGCCGACTTGACTCCATGGGACTATTGCTGCCTCGGGCACCTTATGGCCGTTCTGCTGTGAGTCTAGATTATAGAATGGGATGAAAAACTGATAGTGAATTGTAACGTCCAGGGCCTCCTAATGACTATGGAACACTCAAATTGCGTCCCGATTCAATACATCGTCCTCCAGCAGACTTGTCTCCATGGGTCTATTGCTGCCTCGGGCACCTTATGGCCGTTCTGCTGTGAGTCAAAGATTTTCGAATCGGACGAAAAACTGATAGTGAATTGTAACATTCAGGGCCACCTAATGACGATGGACCACACAAATTGCGTCCCGATTCAGTACATCGTCCTCCAGCCGACCTGACTCCATGGGTCTATTGCTGCCTTTGGCAACTTATGGCCGTTCTGCTGTGAGTCTAGATTATCGAATGGGACGAAAAACTGATAGTGAATTGTAACGTTCAGGGCCACCTAATGACGATGGATCACTCAAATTGCGTCCCGATTCAATATATCGTCCTCCAGCAGACTTGTTTCCATGGGTCTATTGTTGCCTCGGGCACCTTATGGCCGTTCTGCTGTGAGTCAAAGATTTTCGAATCGGACGAAAAACTGATAGTGAATTGTAACTTTCAGGGCAACCTAATGACGATGGATCACTCAAATTGCTTCCCGATTCAATACATCGTCCACCAGCCGACTTGTCTCCATGGGTCTATTGCTGCCTCGGGCACCTTATGGCCGTTCTGCTGTGAGTCAAAGATTTTCGAATCGGACGAAAAACTGATAGTGAATTGTAACGTTCAGGGCCTCCTAATGACGATGGAACACTAAAATTGCGTCCCGATTCAATACATCGTCCTCCAGCAGACTTGACTTCATGGGTCTATTGCTGCCTCGGGCACCTTATGGCCGTTCAGCTGTGACTCAAAGATTTTCGAATCGGACGAAAAACTGATAGTGAATTGTAACATTCAGGGCCACCTAATGACGATGGACCACGCAAATTGCGTCCCGATTCAATACATCGTCCTCCAGCCGATTTGACTCCATGGGTCTATTGCTGCCTCGGGCACCTTATGGCCGTACTGCTGTGAATCTAGATTATCGAATGGGACGAAAAACTGATAGTGAATTGTAACGTTCAAGGCCACCTAATGACGATGGATCACTCAAATTGCGTCCCGATTCAATACATCGTCCCCAGCCGACTTGTCTCCATGGGTCTATTGCTGCCTCGGGCACCTTATGGCCGTTCTGCTGTGAGCCTAGATTATCGAATGGGACGAAAAACTGATAGTGAATTGTAACGTTCAGGGCCTCCTAATGACGATGGATCACTCAAATTGCGTCCCGATTCAATACATCGTCCTCAAGCAGACTTGTCTCCATTGGTCGATTGCTGCCTCGGGCACCTAATGGCCGTTCTGCTGTGAGTCAAAGATTTTCGAATCGGACGAAAAACTGATAGTGAATTGTAACATTCAGGGCCACCTAATGACGATGGACCACGCAAATTGCGTCCCGATTCAATACATCGTCCTCCAGCCGATTTGACTCCATGGGTCTATTGCTGCCTCGAGCACCTTATGGCCGTTCTGCTGTGAATCTAGATTATCGAATGGGACGAAAAACTGATAGTGAATTGTAACGTTCAGGGCCACCTAATGACGATGGATCACTCAAATTGCGTCCCGATTCAATACATCGTCCCCAGCCGACTTGTCTCCATGGGTCTATTGCTGCCTCGGGCACCTTATGGGCGTTCTGCTGTGAGTCTAGATTATCGAATGGGACGAAAAACTGATAGTGAATTGTAACTTTCAGGGCCACCTAATGACGATGGATCACTGAAATTGCGTCCCGATTCAATACATCGTCCTCCAGCAGACTTGTCTCCATGGGTCGATTGCTGCCTCGGGCACCTTATGGCCGTTCTGCCGTGAGTCAAAGATTATCGAATCGGACGAAAAACTGATAGTGATTTGTAACATTAAGGGCCACCTAATGACGATGGACCACACAAATTGCGTCCCGATTCAGTACATCGTCCACTAGCCGACTTGACTCCATGGGACTATTGCTGCCTCGGGCACCTTATGGCCGTTCTGCTGTGAGTCTAGATTATAGAATGGGATGAAAAACTGATAGTGAATTGTAACGTTCAGGGCCACCTAATGACGATGGATCACTCAAATTGCGTCCCGATTCAATACATCGTCCTCCAGCAGACTTGTCTCCATGCGTCTATTGCTGCCTCGGGCACCTTATGGCCGTTCTACTGTGAGTCAAAGATTTTCGAATCCGACGAAAAACTGATAGTGAATTGTAACGTCCAGGGCCACCTAATGACGATGGATCACTCAAATTGCGTCCCGATTCAATACATCGTCCTCCAGCCGACTTGACTCCATGGGTCTATTGCTGCCTGGGGCACCTTATGGCCGTTCTGCTGTGAGTCTAGATTATCGAATGGGACAAAAAACTGATAGTGAATTGTAACGATCAGGGCCTCCTAATGACGATGGATCTCTCAAATTGCGTCCCGATTCAATACATCGTCCTCCAGCAGACTTGTCTCCATGGGTCGATTGCTGCCTCGGGCACCTAATGGCCGTTCTGCTGTGAGTCAAAGATTTTCGAATCGGACGAAAAACTGATAGTGAATTGTAACATTCAGGGCCACCTAATGACGATGAATCACTCAAATTGCGTCCTGATTCAATACATCGTCCTCCAGCAGACTTGACTTCGTGGGTCTATTGCTGCCTCGGGCACCTTATGGCCGTTCTGCTGTGAGTCTAGATTATCGAATGGAACGAAAAACTGATAGTGAATTGTAGCGTTCAGGGCCACCTAATGACGATGGATCACTCAAATTGCGTTCTGATTCAATACATCGTCCTCCAGCAGACTTGACTTCATGGGTCTATTGCTGCCTCGGGCACCTTATGGCCGTTCTGCTGTGAGTCAAAGATTTTCGAATCGGACGAAAAACTGATAGTGAATTGTAACTTTCAGGGCCACCTAATGACGATGGACCACACAAATTGCGTCCCGATTCAGTACATCGTCCACTAGCCGACTTGTCTCCATGGGACTATTGCTGCCTCGGGCACCTTATGGCCGTTCTGCTGTGAGTCTAGATTATAGAATGGGATGAAAAACTGATAGTGAATTGTAACGTTCAGGGCCACCTAATGACGATGGATCACTCAAATTGCGTCCCGATTCAATACATCGTCCTCCAGCAGACTTGTCTCCATGGGTCTATTGCTGCCTCGGGCACCTTATGGCAGGCCTGCTGTGACTCAAAGATTTTCGATTCGGACGAAAAACCGATAGTGAATTGTAACGTTCAGGGCCTCCTAATGAGGATGGAACACTCAAATTGCGTCCCGATTCAATACATCGTCCTCCAGCAGACTTGTCTCCATGCGTCTATTGCTGCCTCGGGCACCTTATGGCCGTTCTGCTGTGAGACAAAGATTTTCGAATCGGACGAAAAACTGATAGTGAATTGTAACGTTCAGGGCCACCTAATGACGATGGATCACTCAAATTGCGTCCCGATTCAATACATCGTCCTCCAGCCGACTTGACTCCATGGGTCTATTGCTGCCTGGGGCACCTTATGGCCGTTCTGCTGTGAGTCTAGATTATCGAATGGGACAAAAAACTGATAGTGAATTGTAACGTTCAGGGCCTCCTAATGACGATGGATCACTCAAATTGCGTCCCGATTCAATACATCGTCCTCCAGCAGACTTGTCTCCATGGGTCGATTGCTGCCTCGGGCACCTAATGGCCGTTCTGCTGTGAGTCAAAGATTTTCGAATCGGACGAAAAACTGATAGAGAATTGTAACATTCAGGGCCACCTAATGACGATGGATCACTCAAATTGCGTCCTGATTCAATACATCGTCCTCCAGCAGACTTGACTTCGTGGGTCTATTGCTGCCTCGGGCACCTTATGGCCGTTCTGCTGTGAGTCTAGGTTATCGAATGGGACGAAAAACTGATAGTGAATTGTAACGTTCAGGGCCACCTAATGACGATGGATCACTCAAATTGCGTCCTGATTCAATACATCGTCCTCCAGCAGACTTGACTTCATGGGTCTATTGCTGCCTCGGGCACCTTATGGCCGTTCTGCTGTGAGTCAAAGATTTTCGAATCGGACGAAAAACTGATAGTGAATTGTAAATTTCAGGGCCACCTAATGACGATGGACCACACAAATTGCGTCCCGATTCAGTACATCGTCCACTAGCCGACTTGACTCCATGGGACTATTGCTGCCTCGGGCACCTTATGGCCGTTCTGCAGTGAGTCTAGATTATAGAATGGGATGAAAAACTGATAGTGAATTGTAACGTTCAGGTCCACCTAATGACGATGGATCACTCAAATTGCGTCCCGATTCAATACATCGTCCTCCAGCAGACTTGTCTCCATGGGTCTATTGCTGCCTCGGGCACCTTATAGCAGGCCTGCTGTGACTCAAAGATTTTCGAATCGGACGAAAAACTGATAGTGAATTGTAACGTTCAGGGCCTCCTAATGACGATGGAACACTCAAATTGCGTCCCGATTCAATACATCGTCCTCCAGCAGACATGTCTCCATGCGTCTATTGCTGCCTCGGGCACCTTATGGCCGTTCTGCTGTGAGTCAAAGATTTTCGAATCGGACGAAAAACTGATAGTGATTTGTAACATTAAGGGCCACCTAATGACGATGGACCACACAAATTGCGTCCCGATTCAGTACATCGTCCACTAGCCGACTTGACTCCATGGGACTATTGCTGCCTCGGGCACCTTATGGCCGTTCGGCTGTGAGTCTAGATTATAGAATGGGATGAAAAACTGATAGTGAATTGTAACGTCCAGGGCCTCCTAATGACTATGGAACACTCAAATTGCGTCCCGATTCAATACATCGTCCTCCAGCAGACTTGACTTCATGGGTCTATTGCTGCCTCGGGCACCTTATGGCCGTTCTGCTGTGAGTCAAAGATTTTCGAATCGGACGAAAAACTGATAGTGAATTGTAACATTCAGGGCCACCTAATGACGATGGACCACACAAATTGCGTCCCGATTCAGTACATCGTCCTCCAGCCGACCTGACACCATGGGTCTATTGCTGCCTTTGGCAACTTATGGCCGTTCTGCTGTGAGTCTAGATTATCGAATGGGACGAAAAACTGATAGTGAATTGTAACGTTCAGGGCCACCTAATGACGATGGATCACTCAAATCGCGTCCCGATTCAATACATCGTCCACCAGCCGACTTGTCTCCATGGGTCTATTGCTGCCTCGGGCACCTTATGGCCGTTCTGCTGTGAGTCAAAGATTTTCGAATCGGACGAAAAACTGATAGTGAATTGTAACGTTCAGGGCCTCATAATGACGATGGAACACTAAAATTGCGTCCCGATTCAATACATCGTCCTCCAGCAGACTTGACTTCATGGGTCTATTGCTGCCTCGGGCACCTTATGGCCGTTCAGCTGTGACTCAAAGATTTTCGAATCGGACGAAAAACTGATAGTGAATTGTAACATTCAGGGCCACCTAATGACGATGGACCACGCAAATTGCGTCCCGATTCAATACATCGTCCTCCAGCCGATTTGACTCCATGGGTCTATTGCTGCCTCGGGCACCTTATGGCCGTTCTGCTGTGATTCTAGATTATCGAATGGGACGAAAAACTGATAGTGAATTGTAACGTTCAATGCCACCTAATGACGATGGATCACTCAAATTGCGTCCCGATTCAATACATCGTCCCCAGCCGACTTGTCTCCATGGGTCTATTGCTGCCTCGGGCACCTTATGGCCGTTCTGCTGTGAGCCTAGATTATCGAATGGGACGTAAAACTGATAGTGAATTGTAACGTTCAGGGCCTCCTAATGACGATGGATCACTCAAATTGCGTCCCGATTCAATACATCGTCCTCCAGCAGACTTGTCTCCATTAGTCGATTGCTGCCTCGGGCACCTAATGGCCGTTCTGCTGTGAGTCAAAGATTTTCGAATCGGACGAAAAACTGATAGTGAATTGTAACATTCAGGGCCACCTAATGACGATGGACCACGCAAATTGCGTCCCGATTCAATACATCGTCCTCCAGCCGATTTGACTCCATGGGTCTATTGCTGCCTCGAGCACCTTATGGCCGTTCTGCTGTGAGTCAAAGATTATCGAATCGGACGAAAAACTGATAGTGAATTGTAACGTTCAGGGCCACCTAATGACGATGGATCACTCAAATTGCGTCCCGATTCAATACATCGTCCCCAGCCGACTTGTCTCCAAGGGTCTATTGCTGCCTCGGGCACCTTATGGCCGTTCTGCTGTGAGTCTAGATTATCGAATGGGACGAAAAACTGATAGTGAATTGTAACGTTCAGGGCCACCTAATGACGATGGATCACTCAAATTGCGTCCTGATTCAATACATCGTCCTCCAGCACACTTGACTTCATGGGTCTATTGCTGCCTCGGGCACCTTATGGTCGTTCTGCTGTGAGTCAAAGATTTTCGAATCGGACGAAAAACTGATAGTGAATTGTAACTTTCAGGGCCACCTAATGACGATGGATCACTCAAATTGCGTCCCGATTCAATACATCGTCCTCCAGCAGACTTGTCTCCATGGGTCGATTGCTGCCTCGGGCACCTTATGGCCGTTCTGCTGTGAGTCAAAGATTATCGAATCGGACGAAAAACTGATAGTGATTTGTAACATTAAGGGCCACCTAATGACGATGGACCACACAAATTGCGTCCCGATTCAGTACATCGTCCACTAGCCGACTTGACTCCATGGGACTATTGCTGCCTCGGGCACCTTATGGCCGTTCTGCTGTGAGTCTAGATTATAGAATGGGATGAAAAACTGATAGTGAATTGTAACGTTCAGGGCCACCTAATGACGATGGATCACTCAAATTGCGTCCCGATTCAATACATCGTCCTCCAGCAGACTTGTCTCCATGGGTCGATTGCTGCCTCGGGCACCTTATGGCAGGCCTGCTGTGACTCAAAGATTTTCGAATCGGACGAAAAACCGATAGTGAATTGTAACGTTCAGGGCCTCCTAATGAGGATGGAACACTCAAATTGCGTCCCGATTCAATACATCGTCCTCCAGCAGACTTGTCTCCATGCGTCTATTGCTGCCTCGGGCACCTTATGGCCGTTCTGCTGTGAGTCAAAGATTTTCGAATCGGACGAAAAACTGATAGTGAATTGTAACGTTCAGGGCCACCTAATGACGATGGATCACTCAAATTGCGTCCCGATTCAATACATCGTCCTCCAGCCGACTTGACTCCATGGGTCTATTGCTGCCTCGGGCACCTTATGGCCGTTCTGCTGTGAGTCTAGATTATCGAATGGGACAAAAAACTGATAGTGAATTGTAACGTTCAGGGCCTCCTAATGACGATGGATCACTCAAATCGCGTCCCGATTCAATACATCGTCCTCCAGCAGACTTGTCTCCATGGGTCGATTGCTGCCTCGGGCACCTAATGGCCGTTCTGCTGTGAGTCAAAGATTTTCGAATCGGACGAAAAACTGATAGTGAATTGTAACATTCAGGGCCACCTAATGACGATGGATCACTCAAATTGCGTCCTGATTCAATACATCGTCCTCCAGCAGACTTGACTTCGTGGGTCTATTGCTGCCTCGGGCACCTTATGGCCGTTCTGCTGTGAGTCTAGATTATCGAATGGGACGAAAAACTGATAGTGAATTGTAACGTTCAGGGCCACCTAATGACGATGGATCACTCAAATTGCGTCCTGATTCAATACATCGTCCTCCAGCAGACTTGACTTCATGGGTCTATTGCTGCCTCGGGCACCTTATGGCCGTTCTGCTGTGAGTCAAAGATTTTCGAATCGGACGAAAAACTGATAGTGAATTGTAACTTTCAGGGCCACCTAATGACGATGGACCACACAAATTGCGTCCCGATTCAGTACATCGTCCACTAGCCGACTTGACTCCATGGGACTATTGCTGCCTCGGGCACCTTATGGCCGTTCTGCTGTGAGTCTAGATTATAGAATGGGATGAAAAACTGATAGTGAATTGTAACGTTCAGGTCCACCTAATGACGATGGATCACTCAAATTGCGTCCCGATTCAATACATCGTCCTCCAGCAGACTTGTCTCCATGGGTCTATTGCTGCCTCGGGCACCTTATGGCAGGCCTGCTGTGACTCAAAGATTTTCGAATCGGACGAAAAACTGATAGTGAATTGTAACGTTCAGGGCCTCCTAATGACGATGGAACACTCAAATTGCGTCCCGATTCAATACATCGTCCTCCAGCAGACATGTCTCCATGCGTCTATTGCTGCCTCGGGCACCTTATGGCCGTTCTGCTGTGAGTCAAAGATTTTCGAATCGGACGAAAAACTGATAGTGAATTGTAACGTTCAGGGCCACCTAATGACGATGGATCACTCAAATTGCGTCCCGATTCAATACATCGTCCTCCAGCCGACATGACTCCATGGGTCTATTGCTGCCTCAGGCACCTTATGGCCGTTCTGCTGTGAGTCTAGATTATCGAATGGGACGAAAAACTGATAGTGAATTGAAACTTTCAGGGCCACCTAATGACGATGGAACACTCAAATTGCGTCCCGATTCAATACATCGTCCTCCAGCAGACTTGTCTCCATGGGTCGATTGCTGCCTCGGGCACCTTATGGCCGTTCTGCTGTGAGTCAAAGATTTTCGAATCGGACGAAAAACTGATAGCGATTTGTAACATTCAGGGCCACCTAATGACGATGGACCACACAAATTGCGTCCCGATTCAGTACATCGTCCACTAGCCGACTTGACTCCATGGGACTATTGCTGCCTCGGGCACCTTATGGCCGTTCTGCTGTGAGTCTAGATTATAGAATGGGATGAAAAACTGATAGTGAATTGTAACGTTCAGGGCCACCTAATGACGATGGATCACTCAAATTGCGTCCCGATTCAATACATCGACCTCCAGCAGACATGTCTCCATGGGTCTATTGCTGCCTCGGGCACCTTATGGCCGTTCTGCTGTGAGTCTAAATTATCGAATGGGACGAAAAACTGATAGTGAATTGTAACGTTCAGGGCCTCCTAATGGCGATGGATCACTCAAATTGCGTCCCGATTCAATACATCGTCCTCCAGCAGACATGTCTCCATGCGTCTATTGCTGCCTCGGGCACCTTATGGCCGTCCTGCTGTGAGTCAAAGATTTTCGAATCGGACGAAAAATTGATAGTGAATTGTAACGTTCAGGGCCTCCTAATGACGATGGAACACTCAAATTGCGTCCCGATTCAATACATCGTCCTCCAGCAGACATGTCTCCATGGGTCTGTTGCTGCCTCGGGCACCTTACGGCAGGCCTGCTGTGACTCAAAGATTTTCGAATCGGACGAAAAACTGATAGTGAATTGTAACATTCAGGGCCACCTAATGACGATGGACCACGCAAATTGCGTCCCGATTCAATACATCGTCCTCCAGCCGAGTTGACTCCATGGGTCTATTGCTGCCTTGGCACCTTATGGCCGTTCTGCTGTGAGTCAAAAATTTTCGAATCGGACGAAAAACTGATAGTGAATTGTAACGTTCAGGGCCACCTAATGACGATGGATCACTCAAATTGCGTCCCGATTCAATACATTGTCCTCCAGCAGACTGTCTCCATGGGTCTATTGCAGCCTCGGGCACCTTATGGCCGGTCAGCTGTGACTCAAAGATTTTCGAATCGGACGAAAAACTGATAGTGAATTGTAACGTTCAGGGCCTCCTAATGACGATGGAACACTCAAATTGCGTCCCGATTCAATACATCGTCCTCCAGCCGACTTGACTCCATGGGTCTATTGCTGCCTCGGGCACCTTATGGCCGTTCTGCTGTGAGTCTGGATTATCGAATGGGACAAAAAACTGATAGTGAATTGTAACGTTCAGGGCCTCCTAATGACGATGGATCACTCAAATTGCGTCCCGATTCAATACATCGTCCTCCAGCAGACTTGTCTCCATGGGTCGATTGCTGCCTCGGGCACCTAATGGCCGTTCTGCTGTGAGTCAAAGATTTTCGAATCGGACGAAAAACTGATAGTGAATTGTAACATTCAGGGCCACCTAATGACGATGGATCACTCAAATTGCGTCCTGATTCAATACATCGTCCTCCAGCAGACTTGACTTCATGGGTCTATTGCTGCCTCGGGCACCTTATGGCCGTTCTGCTGTGAGTCTAGATTATCGAATGGGACGAAAAACTGATAGTGAATTGTAACGTTCAGGGCCACCTAATGACGATGGATCACTCAAATTGCGTCCCGATTCAATACATCGTCCTCCAGCCGACTTGACTCCATGGGTCTATTGCTGCCTCGGGCACCTTATGGCCGTTCTGCTGTGAGTCTGGATTATCGAATGGGACAAAAAACTGATAGTGAATTGTAACGTTCAGGGCCTCCTAATGACGATGGATCACTCAAATTGCGTCCCGATTCAATACATCGTCCTCCAGCAGACTTGTCTCCATGGGTCGATTGCTGCCTCGGGCACCTAATAGCCGTTCTGCTGTGAGTCAAAGATTTTCGAATCGGACGAAAAACTGATAGTGAATTGTAACATTCAGGGCCACCTAATGACGATGGATCACTCAAATTGCGTCCTGATTCAATACATCGTCCTCCAGCAGACTTGACTTCATGGGTCTATTGCTGCCTCGGGCACCTTATGGCCGTTCTGCTGTGAGTCTAGATTATCGAATGGGACGAAAAACTGATAGTGAATTGTAACGTTCATGGCCACCTAATGACGATGGATCACTCAAATTGCGTCCTGATTCAATACATCGTCCTCCAGCAGACTTGACTTCATGGGTCTATTGCTGCCTCGGGCACCTTATGGCCGTTCTGCTGTGAGTCAAAGATTTTCGAATCGGACGAAAAACTGATAGTGAATTGTATCTTTCAGGGCCACCTAATAACGATGGACCACACAAATTGCGTCCCGATTCAGTACATCGTCCACTAGCCGACTTGACTCCATGGGACTATTGCTGCCTCGGGCACCTTATGGCCGTTCTGCTGTGAGTCTAGATTATAGAATGGGATGAAAAACTGATAGTGAATTGTAACGTTCAGGGCCACCTAATGACGATGGATCACTCAAATTGCGTCCCGATTCAATACATCGTCCTCCAGCAGACTTGTATCCATGGGTCTATTGCTGCCTCGGGCACCTTATGGCAGGCCTGCTGTGACTCAAAGATTTTCGAATCGGACGAAAAACTGATAGTGAATTGTAACGTTCAGGGCCTCCTAATGACGATGGAACACTCAAATTGCGTCCCGATTCAATACATCGTCCTCCAGCAGACATGTCTCCATGCGTCTATTGCTACCTCGGGCACCTTATGGCCGTTCTGCTGTGAGTCAAAGATTTTCGATTCGGACGAAAAACTGATAGTGAATTGTAACGTTCAGGGCCACCTAATGACGATGGATCACTCAAATTGCGTCCCGATTCAATACATCGTCCTCCAGCCGACTTGACTCCATGGGTCTATTGCTGCCTCGGGCACCTTATGGCCGTTCTGCTGTGATTCTAGATTATCGAATGGGACGAAAAACTGATAGTGAATTGTAACGTTCAGGGCCTCCTAATGACGATGGATCACTCAAATTGCGTCCCGATTCAGTACATCGTCAACTAGCCGACTTGACTCCATGGGACTATTGCTACCTCGGGCACCTTATGGCCGTTCTGCTGTGAGTCTAGATTATAGAATGGGATGAATAACTGATAGTGAATTGTAACGTTCAGGTCCACCTAATGACGATGGATCACTCAAATTGCGTCCCGATTCAATACATCGTCCTCCAGCAGACTTGTCTCCATGGGTCTATTGCTACCTCGGGCACCTTATGGCAGGCCTGCTGTGACTCAAAGATTTTCGAATCGGACGAAAAACTGATAGTGAATTGTAACGTTCAGGGCCACCTAATGACGATGGAACACTCAAATTGCGTCCCGATTCAATACATCGTCCTCCAGCAGACATGTCTCCATGCGTCTATTGCTGCCTCGGGCACCTTATGGCCGTTCTGCTGTGAGTCAAAGATTTTCGAATCGGACGAAAAACTGATAGTGAATTGTAACGTTCAGGGCCACCTAATGACGATGGATCACTCAAATTGCGTCCCGATTCAATACATCGTCCTCCAGCCGACTTGACTCCATGGGTCTATTGCTTCCTCGGGCACCTTATGGCCGTTCTGCTGTGAGTCTAGATTATCGAATGGGACGAAAAACTGATAATGAATTGTAACGTTCAGGGCCTCCTAATGACGATGGATCACTCAAATTGCGTCCCGATTCAATACATCGTCCTCCAGCCGACTTGACTCCATGGGTCTATTGCTGCCTCGGGCACCTTATGGCCGTTCTGCTGTGAGTCTAGATTATCGAATGGGACGAAAAACTGATAGTGAATTGTAACGTTCAGGGCCTCCTAATGACGATGGATCACTCAAATTGCGTCCTGATTCAATACATCGTCCTAAAGCAGACTTGACTTCATGGGTCTATTGCTGCCTCGGGCACCTTGTGGCCGTTCTGCTGTGAGTCAAAGATTTTCGAATCGGACGAAAAACTGATAGTGAATTGTAACTTTCAGGGCCACCTAATGACGATGGATCACTCAAATTGCGTCCCGATTCAATACATCGTCCTCCAGCAGACTTGTCTCCATGGGTCGATTGCTGCCTCGGGCACCTTATGGCCGTTCTGCTGTGAGTCAAAGATTTTCGAATCGGACGAAAAACTGATAGTGATTTGTAACATTAAGGGCCACCTAATGACGATGGACCACACAAATTGCGTCCCGATTCAGTACATCGTCCACTAGCCGACTTGACTCCATGGGACTATTGCTGCCTCGGGCACCTTATGGCCGTTCTGCTGTGAGTCTAGATTATAGAATGGGATGAAAAACTGATAGTGAATTGTAACGTACAGGTCCACCTAATGACGATGGATCACTCAAATTGCGTCCCGATTCAATACATCGTCCTCCAGCAGACTTGTCTCCATGGGTCTATTGCTGCCTCGGGCACCTTATGGCAGGCCTGCTGTGACTCAAAGATTTTCGAATCGGACGAAAAACTGATAGTGAATTGTTACGTTCAGGGCCTCCTAATGACGATGGAACACTCAAATTGCGTCCCGATTCAATACATCGACCTCCAGCAGACATGTCTCCATGCGTCTATTGCTGCCTCGGGCACCTTATGGCCGTTCTGCTGTGAGTCAAAGATTTTCGAATCGGACGAAAAACTGATAGTGAATTGTAACGTTCAGGGCCACCTAATGACGATGGATCACTCAAATTGCGTCCCGATTCAATACATCGTCCTCCAGCCGACTTGACTCCATGGGTCTATTGCTGCCTCTGGCACCTTATGGCCGCTCTGCTGTGAGTCTAGATTATCGAATGGGACGAAAAACTGATAGTGAATTGAATCTTTCAGGGCCACCTAATGACGATGGAACACTCAAATTGCGTCCCGATTCAATACATCGTCCTCCAGCAGACTTGTCTCCATGGGTCGATTGCTGCCTCGGGCACCTTATGGCCGTTCTGCTGTGAGTCAAAGATTTTCGAATCGGACGAAAAACTGATAGTGATTTGTAACATTCAGGGCCACCTAATGACGATGGACCACACAAATTGCGTCCCGATTCAGTACATCGTCCACTAGCCGACTTGACTCCATGGGACTATTGCTGCCTCGGGCACCTTATGGCCGTTCTGCTGTGAGTCTAGATTATAGAATGGGATAAAAAACTGATAGTGAATTGTAACGTTCAGGGCCACCTAATGACGATGGATCACTCAAATTGCGTCCCGATTCAATACATCGACCTCCAGCAGACATGTCTCCATGGGTCTATTGCTGCCTCGGGCACCTTATGGCCGTTCTTCTGTGAGTCTAGATTATCGAATGGGACGAAAAACTGATAGTGAATTGTAACGTTCAGGGCCTCCTAATGACGATGGATCACTCAAATTGCGTCCCGATTCAATACATCGTCCTCCAGCAGACATGTCTCCATGCGTCTATTGCTGCCTCGGGCACCTTATGGCCGTTCTGCTGTGAGTCAAAGATTTTCGAATCGGACGAAAAACTGATAGTGAATTGAAACTTTCAGGGCCACCTAATGACGATGGAACACTCAAATTGCGTCCCGATTCAATACATCGTCCTCCAGCAGACTTGTCTCCATGGGTCTATTGCTGCCTCGGGCACCTTACGGCAGGCCTGCTGTGACTCAAAGATTTTCGAATCGGACGAAAAACTGATAGTGAATTGTAACGTTCAGGGCCTCCTAATGACGATGGAACACTCAAATTTCGTCCCGATTCAATACATCGTCCTCCAGCAGACTTGTCTCCATGGGTCTATTGCTGCCTCGGGCACCTTATGTCCGTTCTGCTGTGAGTCAAAGATTTTCGGATCGGACGAAAAACTGATACTGAATTGTAACATCCAGGGCCACCTAATGACGATGGACCACACAAATTGCGTCCCGATTCAGTACATCGTCCTCCAGCCGACCTGACTCCATGGGTATATTGCTGCCTCAGGCACCTTATGGCCGTTCTGCTGTGAGTCTAGATTATCGAATGGGACGAATAACTGATAGTGAATTGTAACGTTCAGGGCCACCTAATGACGATGGATCACTCAAATTGCGTCGCGATTCAATATATCGTCCTCCAGCAGACTTGTTTCCATGGGTCTATTGTTGCCTCGGGCACCTTATGGCCGTTCTGCTGTGAGTCAAAGATTTTCGAATCGGACGAAAAACTGATAGTGAATTGTAACTTTCAGGGCAACCTAATGACGATGGATCACTTAAATTGCGTCCCGATTCAATACATCGTCCACCAGCCGACTTGTCTCCATGGGTCTATTGCTGCCTCGGGCACCTTATGGCCGTTCTGCTGTGAGTCAAAGATTTTCGAATCGGACGAAAAACTGATTGTGAATTGTAACGTTCAGGGCCTCCTAATGACGATGGAACACTAAAATTGCGTACCGATTCAATACATCGTCCTCCAGCAGACTTGACTTCATGGGTCTATTGCTGCCTCGGGCACCTTATGGCCGTTCTGCTGTGAGTCAAAGATTTTCGAATCGGACGAAAAACTGATAGTGAATTGTAACATTCAGGGCCACCTAATGACGATGGACCACGCAAATTGCGTCCCGATTCAATACATCGTCCTCCAGCCGAGTTGACTCCATGGGTCTATTGCTGCCTTGGCACCTTATGGCCGTTCTGCTGTGAATCTAGATTATCGAACGGGACGAAAAACTGGTAGTGAATTGTAACGTTCAGGGCCACCTAATGACGATGGATCACTCAAATTGCGTCCCGATTCAATACATCGTCCTCCAGCCGACATGTCTCCATGGGTCTATTGCTGCCTTGGCACCTTATGGCCGTTCTGCTGTGAGTCAAAAATTTTCGAATCGGACGAAAAACTGATAGTGAATTGTAACGTTCAGGGCCACCTAATGACGATGGATCACTCAAATTGCGTCCCGATTCAATACATTGTCCTCCAGCAGACTGTCTCCATGGGTCTATTGCAGTCTCGGGCACCTTACGGCCGTTCAGCTGTGACTCAAAGAATTTCGAATCGGACGAAAAACTGATAGTGAATTGTAGCGTTCAGGGCCTCCTAATGACGATGGAACACTCAAATTGCGTCCCGATTCAATACATCGTCCTCCAGCAGACATGTCTCCATGCGTCTATTGCTGCCTCGGGCACCTAATTGCCGTTCTGCTGTGAGTCAAAGATTTTCGAATCGGACGAAAAACTGATAATGAATTGTAACGTTCAGGGCCTCCTAATGACGATGGATCACTCAAATTGCATCCGATTCAATACATCGTCCTCCAGCCGACTTGACTCCATGGGTCTATTGCTGCCTCGGGCACCTTATGGCCGTTCTGCTGTGAGTCTAGATTATCGAATGGGACGAAAAACTGATAGTGAATTGTAACGTTCAGGGCCTCCTAATGACGATGGATCACTCAAATTGCGTCCTGATTCAATACATCGTCCTAAAGCAGACTTGACTTCATGGGTCTATTGCTGCCTCGGGCACCTTGTGGCCGTTCTGCTGTGAGTCAAAGATTTTCGAATCGGACGAAAAACTGATAGTGAATTGTAACTTTCAGGGCCACCTAATGACGATGGATCACTCAAATTGCGTCCCGATTCAATACATCGTCCTCCAGCAGACTTGTCTCCATGGGTCGATTGCTGCCTCGGGCACCTTATGGCCGTTCTGCTGTGAGTCAAAGATTTTCGAATCGGACGAAAAACTGATAGTGATTTGTAACATTAAGGGCCACCTAATGACGATGGACCACACAAATTGCGTCCCGATTCAGTACATCGTCCACTAGCCGACTTGACTCCATGGGACTATTGCTGCCTCGGGCACCTTATGGCCGTTCTGCTGTGAGTCTAGATTATAGAATGGGATGAAAAACTGATAATGAATTGTAACGTTCAGGTCCACCTAATGACGATGGATCACTCAAATTGCGTCCCGATTCAATACATCGTCCTCCAGCAGACTTGTCTCCATGGGTCTATTGCTGCCTCGGGCACCTTATGGCAGGCCTGCTGTGACTCAAAGATTTTCGAATCGGACGAAAAACTGATAGTGAATTGTAACGTTCAGGGCCTCCTAATGACGATGGAACACTCAAATTGCGTCCCGATTCAATACATCGACCTCCAGCAGACATGTCTCCATGCGTCTATTGCTGCCTCGGGCACCTTATGGCCGTTCTGCTGTGAGTCAAAGATTTTCGAATCGGACGAAAAACTGATAGTGAATTGTAACGTTCAGGGCCACCTAATGACGATGGATCACTCAAATTGCGTCCCGATTCAATACATCGTCCTCCAGCCGACTTGACTCCATGGGTCTATTGCTGCCTCGGGCACCTTATGGCCGTTCTGCTGTGAGTCTAGATTATCGAATGGGACGAAAAACTGATAGTGAATTGAAACTTTCAGGGCCACCTAATGACGATGGAACACTCAAATTGCGTCCCGATTCAATACATCGTCCTCCAGCAGACTTGTCTCCATGGGTCGATTGCTGCCTCGGGCACCTTATGGCCGTTCTGCTGTGAGTCAAAGATTTTCGAATCGAACGAAAAACTGATAGTGATTTGTAACATTCAGGGCCACCTAATGACGATGGACCACACAAATTGCGTCCCGATTCAGTACATCGTCCACTAGCCGACTTGACTCCATGGGACTATTGCTGCCTCGGGCACCTTATGGCCGTTCTGCTGTGAGTCTAGATTATAGAATGGGATGAAAAACTGATAGTGAATTGTAACGTTCAGGGCCACCTAATGACGATGGATCACTCAAATTGCGTCCCGATTCAATACATCGACCTCCAGCAGACATGTATCCATGGGTCTATTGCTGCCTCGGGCACCTTATGGCCGTTCTTCTGTGAGTCTAGATTATCGAATGGGACGAAAAACTGATAGTGAATTGTAACGTTCAGGGCCTCCTAATGACGATGGATCACTCAAATTGCGTCCCGATTCAATACATCGTCCTCCAGCAGACATGTCTCCATGCGTCTATCGCTGCCTCGGGCACCTTATGGCCGTTCTGCTGTGAGTCAAAGATTTTCGAATCGGACGAAAAACTGATAGTGAATTGAAACTTTCAGGGCCACCTAATGACGATGGAACACTCAAATTGCGTCCCGATTCAATACATCGTCCTCCAGCAGACTTGTCTCCATGGGTCTATTGCTGCCTCGGGCACCTTACGGCAGGCCTGCTGTGACTCAAAGATTTTCGAATCGGACGAAAAACTGATAGTGAATTGTAACGTTCAGGGCCTCCTAATGACGATGGAACACTCAAATTTCGTCCCGATTCAATACATCGTCCTCCAGCAGACTTGTCTCCATGGGTCTATTGCTGCCTCGGGCACCTTATGGCCGTTCTGCTGTGAGTCAAAGATTTTCGGATCGGACGAAAAACTGATACTGAATTGTAACATTCAGGGCCACCTAATGACGATGGACCACACAAATTGCGTCCCGATTCAGTACATCGTCCTCCAGCCGACCTGACTCCATGGGTATATTGCTGCCTCAGGCACCTTATGGCCGTTCTGCTGTGAGTCTAGATTATCGAATGGGACGAATAACTGATAGTGAATTGTAACGTTCAGGGCCACCTAATGACGATGGATCACTCAAATTGCGTCCCGATTCAATATATCGTCCTCCAGCAGACTTGTTTCCATGGGTCTATTGTTGCCTCGGGCACCTTATGGCCGTTCTGCTGTGAGTCAAAGATTTTCGAATCGGACGAAAAACTGATAGTGAATTGTAACTTTCAGGGCAACCTAATGACGATGGATCACTCAAATTGCGTCCCGATTCAATACATCGTCCACCAGCCGACTTGTCTCCATGGGTCTATTGCTGCCTCGGGCACCTTATGGCCGTTCTGCTGTGAGTCAAAGATTTTCGAATCGGACGAAAAACTGATAGTGAATTGTAACTTTCAGGGCAACCTAATGACGATGGATCACTCAAATTGCGTCCCGATTCAATACATTGTCCTCCAGCAGACTGTCTCCATGGGTCTATTGCAGTCTCGGGCACCTTACGGCCGTTCAGCTGTGACTCAAAGAATTTCGAATCGGACGAAAAACTGATAGTGAATTGTAGCGTTCAGGGCCTCCTAATGACGATGGAACACTCAAATTGCGTCCCGATTCAATACATCGTCCTCCAGCAGACATGTCTCCATGCGTCTATTGCTGCCTCGGGCACCTAATGGCCGTTCTGCTGTGAGTCAAAGATTTTCGAATCGGACGAAAAACTGATAATGAATTGTAACGTTCAGGGCCTCCTAATGACGATGGATCACTCAAATTGCATCCGATTCAATACATCGTCCTCCAGCCGACTTGACTCCATGGGTCTATTGCTGCCTCGGGCACCTTATGGCCGTTCTGCTGTGAGTCTAGATTATCGAATGGGACGAAAAACTGATAGTGAATTGTAACGTTCAGGGCCTCCTAATGACGATGGATCACTCAAATTGCGTCCTGATTCAATACATCGTCCTAAAGCAGACTTGACTTCATGTGTCTATTGCTGCCTCGGGCACCTTGTGGCCGTTCTGCTGTGAGTCAAAGATTTTCGAATCGGACGAAAAACTGATAGTGAATTGTAACTTTCAGGGCCACCTAATGACGATGGATCACTCAAATTGCGTCCCGATTCAATACATCGTCCTCCAGCAGACTTGTCTCCATGGGTCGATTGCTGCCTCGGGCACCTTATGGCCGTTCTGCTGTGAGTCAAAGATTTTCGAATCGGACGAAAAACTGATAGTGATTTGTAACATTAAGGGCCACCTAATGACGATGGACCACACAAATTGCGTCCCGATTCAGTACATCGTCCACTAGCCGACTTGACTCCATGGGACTATTGCTGCCTCGGGCACCTTATGGCCGTTCTGCTGTGAGTCTAGATTATAGAATGGGATGAAAAACTGATAGTGAATTGTAACGTTCAGGTCCACCTAATGACGATGGATCACTCAAATTGCGTCCCGATTCAATACATCGTCCTCCAGCAGACTTGTCTCCATGGGTCTATTGCTGCCTCGGGCACCTTATGGCAGGCCTGCTGTGACTCAAAGATTTTCGAATCGGACGAAAAACTGATAGTGAATTGTAACGTTCAGGGCCTCCTAATGACGATGGAACACTCAAATTGCGTCCCGATTCAATACATCGACCTCCAGCAGACATGTCTCCATGCGTCTATTGCTGCCTCGGGCACCTTATGGCCGTTCTGCTGTGAGTCAAAGATTTTCGAATCGGACGAAAAACTGATAGTGAATTGTAACGTTCAGGGCCACCTAATGACGATGGATCACTCAAATTGCGTCCCGATTCAATACATCGTCCTCCAGCCGACTTGACTCCATGGGTCTATTGCTGCCTCGGGCACCTTATGGCCGTTCTGCTGTGAGTCTAGATTATCGAATGGGACGAAAAACTGATAGTGAATTGAAACTTTCAGGGCCACCTAATGACGATGGAACACTCAAATTGCGTCCCGATTCAATACATCGTCCTCCAGCAGACTTGTCTCCATGGGTCGATTGCTGCCTCGGGCACCTTATGGCCGTTCTGCTGTGAGTCAAAGATTTTCGAATCGAACGAAAAACTGATAGTGATTTGTAACATTCAGGGCCACCTAATGACGATGGACCACACAAATTGCGTCCCGATTCAGTACATCGTCCACTAGCCGACTTGACTCCATGGGACTATTGCTGCCTCGGGCACCTTATGGCCGTTCTGCTGTGAGTCTAGATTATAGAATGGGATGAAAAACTGATAGTGAATTGTAACGTTCAGGGCCACCTAATGACGATGGATCACTCAAATTGCGTCCCGATTCAATACATCGACCTCCAGCAGACATGTATCCATGGGTCTATTGCTGCCTCGGGCACCTTATGGCCGTTCTTCTGTGAGTCTAGATTATCGAATGGGACGAAAAACTGATAGTGAATTGTAACGTTCAGGGCCTCCTAATGACGATGGATCACTCAAATTGCGTCCCGATTCAATACATCGTCCTCCAGCAGACATGTCTCCATGCGTCTATCGCTGCCTCGGGCACCTTATGGCCGTTCTGCTGTGAGTCAAAGATTTTCGAATCGGACGAAAAACTGATAGTGAATTGAAACTTTCAGGGCCACCTAATGACGATGGAACACTCAAATTGCGTCCCGATTCAATACATCGTCCTCCAGCAGACTTGTCTCCATGGGTCTATTGCTGCCTCGGGCACCTTACGGCAGGCCTGCTGTGACTCAAAGATTTTCGAATCGGACGAAAAACTGATAGTGAATTGTAACGTTCAGGGCCTCCTAATGACGATGGAACACTCAAATTTCGTCCCGATTCAATACATCGTCCTCCAGCAGACTTGTCTCCATGGGTCTATTGCTGCCTCGGGCACCTTATGGCCGTTCTGCTGTGAGTCAAAGATTTTCGGATCGGACGAAAAACTGATACTGAATTGTAACATTCAGGGCCACCTAATGACGATGGACCACACAAATTGCGTCCCGATTCAGTACATCGTCCTCCAGCCGACCTGACTCCATGGGTATATTGCTGCCTCAGGCACCTTATGGCCGTTCTGCTGTGAGTCTAGATTATCGAATGGGACGAATAACTGATAGTGAATTGTAACGTTCAGGGCCACCTAATGACGATGGATCACTCAAATTGCGTCCCGATTCAATATATCGTCCTCCAGCAGACTTGTTTCCATGGGTCTATTGTTGCCTCGGGCACCTTATGGCCGTTCTGCTGTGAGTCAAAGATTTTCGAATCGGACGAAAAACTGATAGTGAATTGTAACTTTCAGGGCAACCTAATGACGATGGATCACTCAAATTGCGTCCCGATTCAATACATCGTCCACCAGCCGACTTGTCTCCATGGGTCTATTGCTGCCTCGGGCACCTTATGGCCGTTCTGCTGTGAGTCAAAGATTTTCGAATCGGACGAAAAACTGATAGTGAATTGTAACTTTCAGGGCAACCTAATGACGATGGATCACTCAAATTGCGTCCCGATTCAATACATCGTCCACCAGCCGACTTGTCTCCATGGGTCTATTGCTGCCTCGGGCACCTTATGGCCGTTCTGCTGTGAGTCAAAGATTTTCGAATCGGACGAAAAACTGATAGTGAATTGTAACATTCAGGGCCACCTAATGACGATGGACCACGCAAATTGCGTCCCGATTCAATACATCGTCCTCCAGCCGAGTTGACTCCATGGGTCTATTGCTGCCTTGGCACCTTATGGCCGTTCTGCTGTGAATCTAGATTATCGAACGGGACGAAAAACTGGTAGTGAATTGTAACGTTCAGGGCCACCTAATGACGATGGATCACTCAAATTGCGTCCCGATTCAATACATCGTCCTCCAGCCGACATGTCTCCATGGGTCTATTGCTGCCTTGGCACCTTATGGCCGTTCTGCTGTGAGTCAAAAATTTTCGAATCGGACGAAAAACTGATAGTGAATTGTAACGTTCAGGGCCACCTAATGACGATGGATCACTCAAATTGCGTCCCGATTCAATACATTGTCCTCCAGCAGACTGTCTCCATGGGTCTATTGCAGTCTCGGGCACCTTACGGCCGTTCAGCTGTGACTCAAAGAATTTCGAATCGGACGAAAAACTGATAGTGAATTGTAGCGTTCAGGGCCTCCTAATGACGATGGAACACTCAAATTGCGTCCCGATTCAATACATCGTCCTCCAGCCGACTTGTCTCTTGCTGCCTCGGGCACCTTATGGCCGTTCTGCTGTGAGTCTAGATTATCGAATGGGACGAAAAACTGATAGTGAATTGTAACGTTCAGGGCCACCTAATGACGATGGATCACTCAAATTGCGTCCCGATTCAATACATCGTCCTCCAGCCGACTTGACTCCATGGGTCTATTGCTGCCTCGGGCACCTTATGGCCGTTCTGCTGTGAGTCAAAGATTTTCGAATCGGACGAAAAACTGATAGTGAATTGTAACATTCAGGGCCACCTAATGACGATGGACCACGCAAATTGCGTCCCGATTCAATACATCGTCCTCCAGCCGAGTTGACTCCATGGGTCTATTGCTGCCTTGGCACCTTATGGCCGTTCTGCTGTGAATCTAGATTATCGAACGGGACGAAAAACTGGTAGTGAATTGTAACGTTCAGGGCCACCTAATGACGATGGATCACTCAAATTGCGTCCCGATTCAATACATCGTCCTCCAGCCGACATGTCTCCATGGGGGGGGGGGGGGGGGGAGGATATTAGTGTTTAACGTCCCATCGACAACGAGGTCATTAGAGACAGAGCGCAAGCTCAGGTGAGGGAAGGATGGGGAAGGAAATCGGCCGTGCCCTTTCAAAGGAACCATCCCGGCATTTGCCTGAAGCGATTTAGGGAAATCACGGAAAACCTAAATCAGGATGGCCGGAGACGGGATTGAACCGTCGTCCTCCCGAATGCGAGTCCAGTGTGCTAACCACTGCGCCACCTCGCTCGGTATGTCTCCATGGGTCTATTGCTGCCTTGGCACCTTATGGCCGTTCTGCTGTGAGTCAAAAATTTTCGAATCGGACGAAAAACTGATAGTGAATTGTAACGTTCAGGGCCACCTAATGACGATGGATCACTCAAATTGCGTCCCGATTCAATACATTGTCCTCCAGCAGACTGTCTCCATGGGTCTATTGCAGTCTCGGGCACCTTACGGCCGTTCAGCTGTGACTCAAAGATTTTCGAATCGGACGAAAAACTGATAGTGAATTGTAGCGTTCAGGGCCTCCTAATGACGATGGAACACTCAAATTGCGTCCCGATTCAATACATCGTCCTCCAGCCGACTTGTCTCTTGCTGCCTCGGGCACCTTATGGCCGTTCTGCTGTGAGTCTAGATTATCGAATGGGACAAAAACTGATAGTGAATTGTAACGTTCAGGGCCACCTAATGACGATGGATCACTCAAATTGCGTCCCGATTCAATACATCGTCCTCCAGCCGACTTGACTCCATGGGTCTATTGCTGCCTCGGGCACCTTATGGCCGTTCTGCTGTGAGTCTAGATTATCGAATGGGACGAAAAACTGATAGTGAATTGTAACGTTCAGGGCCTCCTAATGACGATGGATCACTCAAATTGCGTCCCGATTAAATACATCGTCCTCCAGCCGACTTGACTCCATGGGTCTATTGCTGCCTCGGGCACCTTATGGCCGTTCTGCTGTGAGCCTAGATTATCGAATGGGACGAAAAACTGATAGTGAATTGTAACGTTCAGGGCCTCCTAATGACGATGGATCACTCAAATTGCGTCCCGATTCAATACATCGTCCTCCAGCAGACTTGTCTCCATGGGTCGATTGCTGCCTCGGGCACCTAATGGCCGTTCTGCTGTGAGTCTAGATTATCGAATGGGACGAAAAACTGATAGTGAATTGTAACGTTCAGGGCCACCTAATGACGATGGATCACTCAAATTGCGTCCCGATTCAATACATCGTCCTCCAGCCGCCTTGACTCCATGGGTCTATTGCTGCCTCGGGCACCTTATGGCCGTTCTGCTGTGAGTCTAGATTATCGAATGGGACGAAAAACTGATAGTGAATTGTAACGTTCAGGGCCACCTAATGACGATGGATCACTCAAATTGCGTCCCGATTCAATACATCGTCCTCCAGCCGACTTGACTCCATGGGTCTATTGCTGCCTCGGGCACCTTATGGCCGTTCTGCTGTGAGTCTAGATTATCGAATGGGACGAAAAACTGATAGTGAATTGTAACGTTCAGGGCCTCCTAATGACGATGGATCACTCAAATTGCGTCCCGATTAAATACATCGTCCTCCAGCCGACTTGACTCCATGGGTCTATTGCTGCCTCGGGCACCTTATGGCCGTTCTGCTGTGAGCCTAGATTATCGAATGGGACGAAAAACTGATAGTGAATTGTAACGTTCAGGGCCTCCTAATGACGATGGATCACTCAAATTGCGTCCCGATTCAATACATCGTCCTCCAGCAGACTTGTCTCCATGGGTCGATTGCTGCCTCGGGCACCTAATGGCCGTTCTGCTGTGAGTCAAAGATTTTCGAATCGGACGAAAAACTGATAGTGAATTGTAACTTTCAGGGCAACCTAATGACGATGGATCACTCAAATTGCGTCCCGATTCAATACATCGTCCTCCAGCCGACTTGACCCCATGGGTCTATTGCTGCCTCGGGCACCTTATGGCCGTTCTGCTGTGAGTCTAGATTATCGAATGGGACGAAAAACTGATAGTGAATTGAAACTTTCAGGGCCACCTAATGACGATGGAACACTCAAATTGCGTCCCGATTCAATACATCGTCCTCCAGCAGACTTGTCTCCATGGGTCGATTGCTGCCACGGGCACCTTATGGCCGTTCTGCTGTGAGTCAAAGATTTTCGAATCGGACGAAAAACTGATAGTGAATTGTAACGTTCAGGGCCACCTAATGACGATGGATCACTCAAATTCCGTCCCGATTAAATACATCGTCCTCCAGCCGACTTGTCTCTTGCTGCCTCGGGCACCTTATGGCCGTTCTGCTGTGAGTCTAGATTATCGAATGGGACGAAAAACTGATAGTGAATTGTAACGTTCAGGGCCACCTAATGACGATGGATCACTCAAATTGCGTCCCGATTCAATACATCGTCCTCCAGCCGACTTGACTCCATGGGTCTATTGCTGCCTCGGGCACCTTATGGCCGTTCTGCTGTGAGTCTAGATTATCGAATGGGACGAAAAACTGATAGTGAATTGTAACGTTCAGGGCCTCCTAATGACGATGGATCACTCAAATTGCGTCCCGATTAAATACATCGTCCTCCAGCCGACTTGACTCCATGGGTCTATTGCTGCCTCGGGCACCTTATGGCCGTTCTGCTGTGAGCCTAGATTATCGAATGGGACGAAAAACTGATAGTGAATTGTAACGTTCAGGGCCTCCTAATGACGATGGATCACTCAAATTGCGTCCCGATTCAATACATCGTCCTCCAGCAGACTTGTCTCCATGGGTCGATTGCTGCCTCGGGCACCTAATGGCCGTTCTGCTGTGACTCAAAGATTTTCGAATCGGACGAAAAACTGATAGTGAATTGTAACTTTCAGGGCAACCTAATGACGATGGATCACTCAAATTGCGTCCCGATTCAATACATCGTCCTCCAGCCGACTTGACCCCATGGGTCTATTGCTGCCTCGGGCACCTTATGGCCGTTCTGCTGTGAGTCTAGATTATCGAATGGGACGAAAAACTGATAGTGAATTGTAACATTCAGGGCCACCTAATGACGATGGACCACGCAAATTGCGTCCCGATTCAATACATCGTCCTCCAGCCGAGTTGACTCCATGGGTCTATTGCTGCCTTGGCACCTTATGGCCGTTCTGCTGTGAATCTAGATTATCGAACGGGACGAAAAACTGGTAGTGAATTGTAACGTTCAGGGCCACCTAATGACGATGGATCACTCAAATTGCGTCCCGATTCAATACATCGTCCTCCAGCCGACATGTCTCCATGGGTCTATTGCTGCCTTGGCACCTTGTGGCCGTTCTGCTGTGAGTCAAAAATTTTCGAATCGGACGAAAAACTGATAGTGAATTGTAACGTTCAGGGCCACCTAATGACGATGGATCACTCAAATTGCGTCCCGATTCAATACATTGTCCTCCAGCAGACTGTCTCCATGGGTCTATTGCAGTCTCGGGCACCTTACGGCCGTTCAGCTGTGACTCAAAGATTTTCGAATCGGACGAAAAACTGATAGTGAATTGTAGCGTTCAGGGCCTCCTAATGACGATGGAACACTCAAATTGCGTCCCGATTCAATACATCGTCCTCCAGCCGACTTGTCTCTTGCTGCCTCGGGCACCTTATGGCCGTTCTGCTGTGAGTCTAGATTATCGAATGGGACGAAAAACTGATAGTGAATTGTAACGTTCAGGGCCACCTAATGACGATGGATCACTCAAATTCCGTCCCGATTAAATACATCGTCCTCCAGCCGACTTGTCTCTTGCTGCCTCGGGAACCTTATGGCCGTTCTGCTGTGAGTCTAGATTATCGAATGGGACGAAAAACTGATAGTGAATTGTAACGTTCAGGGCCACCTAATGACGATGGATCACTCAAATTGCGTCCCGATTAAATACATCGTCCTCCAGCCGACTTGACTCCATGGGTCTATTGCTGCCTCGGGCACCTTATGGCCGTTCTGCTGTGAGCCTAGATTATCGAATGGGACGAAAAACTGATAGTGAATTGTAACGTTCAGGGCCTCCTAATGACGATGGATCACTCAAATTGCGTCCCGATTCAATACATCGTCCTCCAGCAGACTTGTCTCCATGGGTCGATTGCTGCCTCGGGCACCTAATGGCCGTTCTGCTGTGAGTCTAGATTATCGAATGGGACGAAAAACTGATAGTGAATTGTAACGTTCAGGGCCACCTAATGACGATGGATCACTCAAATTGCGTCCCGATTCAATACATCGTCCTCCAGCCGACTTGACTCCATGGGTCTATTGCTGCCTCGGGCACCTTATGGCCGTTCTGCTGTGAGTCTAGATTATCGAATGGGACGAAAAACTGATAGTGAATTGTAACGTTCAGGGCCACCTAATGACGATGGATCACTCAAATTGCGTCCCGATTCAATACATCGTCCTCCAGCCGACTTGACTCCATGGGTCTATTGCTGCCTCGGGCACCTTATGGCCGTTCTGCTGTGAGTCTAGATTATCGAATGGGACGAAAAACTGATAGTGAATTGTAACGTTCAGGGCCTCCTAATGACGATGGATCACTCAAATTGCGTCCCGATTAAATACATCGTCCTCCAGCCGACTTGACTCCATGGGTCTATTGCTGCCTCGGGCACCTTATGGCCGTTCTGCTGTGAGCCTAGATTATCGAATGGGACGAAAAACTGATAGTGAATTGTAACGTTCAGGGCCTCCTAATGACGATGGATCACTCAAATTGCGTCCCGATTCAATTCATCGTCCTCCAGCAGACTTGTCTCCATGGGTCGATTGCTGCCTCGGGCACCTAATGGCCGTTCTGCTGTGAGTCAAAGATTTTCGAATCGGACGAAAAACTGATAGTGAATTGTAACTTTCAGGGCAACCTAATGACGATGGATCACTCAAATTGCGTCCCGATTCAATACATCGTCCTCCAGCCGACTTGACCCCATGGGTCTATTGCTGCCTCGGGCACCTTATGGCCGTTCTGCTGTGAGTCTAGATTATCGAATGGGACGAAAAACTGATAGTGAATTGAAACTTTCAGGGCCACCTAATGACGATGGAACACTCAAATTGCGTCCCGATTCAATACATCGTCCTCCAGCAGACTTGTCTCCATGGGTCGATTGCTGCCACGGGCACCTTATGGCCGTTCTGCTGTGAGTCAAAGATTTTCGAATCGGACGAAAAACTGATAGTGATTTGTAACATTCAGGGCCACCTAATGACGATGGACCACACAAATTGCGTCCCGATTCAGTACATCGTCCACTAGCCGGCATGTCTCCATGGGTCTATTGCTGCCTTGGCACCTTATGGCCGCTATGCTGTGAGTCAAAAATTTTCGAATCGGACGAAAAACTGATAGTGAATTGTAAGGTTCAGGGCCACCTAATGACGATGGATCACTCAAATTGCGTCCCGATTCAATACATTGTCCTCCAGCAGACTGTCTCCATGGGTCTATTGCAGCCTCGGGCACCTTATGGCCGTTCAGCTGTGACTCGAAGATTTTCGAATCGGACGAAAAACTGATAGTGAATTGTAACGTTCAGGGCCTCCTAATGACGATGGAACACTAATATTGCGTCCCGATTCAATACATCGTCCTCCAGCAGACTTGACTTCATGGGTCTATTGCTGCCTCGGGCACCTTATGGCCGTTCTGCTGTGAGTCAAAGATTTTCGAATCGGACGAAAAACTGATAGTGAATTGTAACATTCAGGGCCACCTAATGACGATGTACCACGCAAATTGCGTCCCGATTCAATACATCGTCCTCCAGCCGTGTTGACTCCATGGGTCTATTGCTGCCTTGGCACCTTATGGCCGTCCTGCTGTGAATCTAGATTATCGAACGGGACGAAAACCTGGTAGTGAATTGTAACGTTCAGTGCCACCTAATGACGATGGATCACTCAAATTGCGTCCCGATTCAATACATCGTCCTCCAGCCGACATGTCTCCATGGGTCTATTGCTGCCTTGGCACCTTATGGCCGTTCTGCTGTGAGTCAAAAATTTTCGAATCGGACGAAAAACTGATAGTGAATTGTAACGTTCAGGGCCACCTAATGACGATGGATCACTCAAATTCCGTCCCGATTAAATACATCGTCCTCCAGCCGACTTGTCTCTTGCTGCCTCGGGCACCTTATGGCCGTTCTGCTGTGAGTCTAGATTATCGAATGGGACGAAAAACTGATAGTGAATTGTAACGTTCAGGGCCACCTAATGACGATGGATCACTCAAATTGCGTCCCGATTCAATACATCGTCCTCCAGCCGACTTGACTCCATGGGTCTATTGCTGCCTCGGGCACCTTATGGCCGTTCTGCTGTGAGTCTAGATTATCGAATGGGACGAAAAACTGATAGTGAATTGTAACGTTCAGGGCCTCCTAATGACGATGGATCACTCAAATTGCGTCCCGATTAAATACATCGTCCTCCAGCCGACTTGTTTCCATGGGTCTATTGCTGCCTCGGGCACCTTATGGCCGTTCTGCTGTGAGCCTAGATTATCGAATGGGACGAAAAACTGATAGTGAATTGTAACGTTCAGGGCCTCCTAATGACGATGGATCACTCAAATTGCGTCCCGATTCAATACATCGTCCTCCAGCAGACTTGTCTCCATGGGTCGATTGCTGCCTCGGGCACCTAATGGCCGTTCTGCTGTGAGTCAAAGATTTTCGAATCGGACGAAAAACTGATAGTGAATTGTAACTTTCAGGGCAACCTAATGACGATGGATCACTCAAATTGCGTCCCGATTCAATACATCGTCCTCCAGCCGACTTGACCCCATGGGTCTATTGCTGCCTCGGGCACCTTATGGCCGTTCTGCTGTGAGTCTAGATTATCGAATGGGACGAAAAACTGATAGTGAATTGAAACTTTCAGGGCCACCTAATGACGATGGAACACTCAAATTGCGTCCCGATTCAATACATCGTCCTCCAGCAGACTTGTCTCCATGGGTCGATTGCTGCCACGGGCACCTTATGGCCGTTCTGCTGTGAGTCAAAGATTTTCGAATCGGACGAAAAACTGATAGTGATTTGTAACATTCAGGGCCACCTAATGACGATGGACCACACAAATTGCGTCCCGATTCAGTACATCGTCCACTAGCCGACTTGACTCCATGGGACTATTGCTGCCTCGGGCACCTTATGGCCGTTCTGCTGTGAGTCTAGATTATAGAATGGGATGAAAAACTGATAGTGAATTGTAACGTTCAGGGCCACCTAATGACGATGGATCACTCAAATTGCGTCCCGATTCAATACATCGACCTCCAGCAGACATGTCTCCATGGGTCTATTGCTGCCTCGGGCACCTTATGGCCGTTCTTCTGTGAGTCTAGATTATCGAATGGGACGAAAAACTGATAGTGAATTGTAACGTTCAGGGCCTCCTAATGACGATGGATCACTCAAATTGCGTCCCGATTCAATACATCGTCCTCCAGCAGACATGTCTCCATGCGTCTATTGCTGCCTCGGGCACCTTATGGCCGTTCTGCTGTGAGTCAAAGATTTTCGAATCGGACGAAAAACTGATAGTGAATTGAAACTTTCAGGGCCACCTAATGACGATGGAACACTCAAATTGCGTCCCGATTCAATACATCGTCCTCCAGCAGACTTGTCTCCATGGGTCTATTGCTGCCTCGGGCATCTTACGGCAGGCCTGCTGTGACTCAAAGATTTTCGAATCGGACGAAAAACTGATAGTGAATTGTAACGTTCAGGGCCTCCTAATGACGATGGAACACTCAAATTTCGTCCCGATTCAATACATCGTCCTCCAGCAGACTTGTCTCCAAGGGTCTATTGCTGCCTCGGGCACCTTATGGCCGTTCTGCTGTGAGTCAAAGATTTTCGTATTGGACGAAAAACTGATACTGAATTGTAACATTCAGGGCCACCTAATGACGATGGATCACACAAATTGCGTCCCGATTCAGTACATCGTCCTCCAGCCGACCTGACTCCATGGGTATATTGCTGCCTCAGGCACCTTATGGCCGTTCTGCTGTGAGTCTAGATTATCGAATGGGACGAATAACTGATAGTGAATTGTAACGTTCAGGGCCACCTAATGACGATGGATCACTCAAATTGCGTCCCTATTCAATATATCGTCCTCCAGCAGACTTGTTTCCATGGGTCTATTGTTGCCTCGGGCACCTTATGGCCGTTCTGCTGTGAGTCAAAGATTTTCGAATCGGACGAAAAACTGATAGTGAATTGTAACTTTCAGGGCAACCTAATGACGATGGATCACACAAATTGCGTCCCGATTCAATACATCGTCCACCAGCCGACTTGTCTGCATGGGTCTATTGCTGCCTCGGGCACCTTATGGCCGTTCTGCTGTGAGTCAAAGATTTTCGAATCGGACGAAAAACTGATAGTGAATTGTAACTTTCAGGGCAATCTAATGACGATGGATCACACAAATTGCGTCCCGATTCAATACATCGTCCACCAGCCGACTTGTCTGCATGGGTCTATTGCTGCCTTGGCACCTTATGGCCGTTCTGCTGTGAATCTAGATTATCGAACGGGACGAAAACCTGGTAGTGAATTGTAACGTTCAGTGCCACCTAATGACGATGGATCACTCAAATTGCGTCCCGATTCAATACATCGTCCTCCAGCCGACATGTCTCCATGGGTCTATTGCTGCCTTGGCACCTTATGGCCGTTCTGCTGTGAGTCAAAAATTTTCGAATCGGACGAAAAACTGATAGTGAATTGTAACGTTCAGGGCCACCTAATGACGATGGATCACTCAAATTCCGTCCCGATTAAATACATCGTCCTCCAGCCGACTTGTCTCTTGCTGCCTCGGGCACCTTATGGCCGTTCTGCTGTGAGTCTAGATTATCGAATGGGACGAAAAACTGATAGTGAATTGTAACGTTCAGGGCCACCTAATGACGATGGATCACTCAAATTGCGTCCCGATTCAATACATCGTCCTCCAGCCGACTTGACTCCATGGGTCTATTGCTGCCTCGGGCACCTTATGGCCGTTCTGCTGTGAGTCTAGATTATCGAATGGGACGAAAAACTGATAGTGAATTGTAACGTTCAGGGCCTCCTAATGACGATGGATCACTCAAATTGCGTCCCGATTAAATACATCGTCCTCCAGCCGACTTGTTTCCATGGGTCTATTGCTGCCTCGGGCACCTTATGGCCGTTCTGCTGTGAGCCTAGATTATCGAATGGGACGAAAAACTGATAGTGAATTGTAACGTTCAGGGCCTCCTAATGACGATGGATCACTCAAATTGCGTCCCGATTCAATACATCGTCCTCCAGCAGACTTGTCTCCATGGGTCGATTGCTGCCTCGGGCACCTAATGGCCGTTCTGCTGTGAGTCAAAGATTTTCGAATCGGACGAAAAACTGATAGTGAATTGTAACTTTCAGGGCAACCTAATGACGATGGATCACTCAAATTGCGTCCCGATTCAATACATCGTCCTCCAGCCGACTTGACCCCATGGGTCTATTGCTGCCTCGGGCACCTTATGGCCGTTCTGCTGTGAGTCTAGATTATCGAATGGGACGAAAAACTGATAGTGAATTGAAACTTTCAGGGCCACCTAATGACGATGGAACACTCAAATTGCGTCCCGATTCAATACATCGTCCTCCAGCAGACTTGTCTCCATGGGTCGATTGCTGCCACGGGCACCTTATGGCCGTTCTGCTGTGAGTCAAAGATTTTCGAATCGGACGAAAAACTGATAGTGATTTGTAACATTCAGGGCCACCTAATGACGATGGACCACACAAATTGCGTCCCGATTCAGTACATCGTCCACTAGCCGACTTGACTCCATGGGACTATTGCTGCCTCGGGCACCTTATGGCCGTTCTGCTGTGAGTCTAGATTATAGAATGGGATGAAAAACTGATAGTGAATTGTAACGTTCAGGGCCACCTAATGACGATGGATCACTCAAATTGCGTCCCGATTCAATACATCGACCTCCAGCAGACATGTCTCCATGGGTCTATTGCTGCCTCGGGCACCTTATGGCCGTTCTTCTGTGAGTCTAGATTATCGAATGGGACGAAAAACTGATAGTGAATTGTAACGTTCAGGGCCTCCTAATGACGATGGATCACTCAAATTGCGTCCCGATTCAATACATCGTCCTCCAGCAGACATGTCTCCATGCGTCTATTGCTGCCTCGGGCACCTTATGGCCGTTCTGCTGTGAGTCAAAGATTTTCGAATCGGACGAAAAACTGATAGTGAATTGAAACTTTCAGGGCCACCTAATGACGATGGAACACTCAAATTGCGTCCCGATTCAATACATCGTCCTCCAGCAGACTTGTCTCCATGGGTCTATTGCTGCCTCGGGCACCTTACGGCAGGCCTGCTGTGGCTCAAAGATTTTCGAATCGGACGAAAAACTGATAGTGAATTGTAACGTTCAGGGCCTCCTAATGACGATGGAACACTCAAATTTCGTCCCGATTCAATACATCGTCCTCCAGCAGACTTGTCTCCAAGGGTCTATTGCTGTTTCGGGCACCTTATGGCCGTTCTGCTGTGAGTCAAAGATTTTCGTATTGGACGAAAAACTGATACTGAATTGTAACATTCAGGGCCACCTAATGACGATGGATCACACAAATTGCGTCCCGATTCAGTACATCGTCCTCCAGCCGACCTGACTCCATGGGTATATTGCTGCCTCAGGCACCTTATGGCCGTTCTGCTGTGAGTCTAGATTATCGAATGGGACGAATAACTGATAGTGAATTGTAACGTTCAGGGCCACCTAATGACGATGGATCACTCAAATTGCGTCCCTATTCAATATATCGTCCTCCAGCAGACTTGTTTCCATGGGTCTATTGTTGCCTCGGGCACCTTATGGCCGTTCTGCTGTGAGTCAAAGATTTTCGAATCGGACGAAAAACTGATAGTGAATTGTAACTTTCAGGGCAACCTAATGACGATGGATCACACAAATTGCGTCCCGATTCAATACATCGTCCACCAGCCGACTTGTCTGCATGGGTCTATTGCTGCCTCGGGCACCTTATGGCCGTTCTGCTGTGAGTCAAAGATTTTCGAATCGGACGAAAAACTGATAGTGAATTGTAACGTTCAGGGCCTCCTAATGACGATGGAACACTAAAATTGCGTACCGATTCAATACATCGTCCTCCAGCAGACTTGACATCATGGGTCTATTGCTGCCTCGGGCACCTTATGGCCGTTCTGCTGTGAGTCAAAGATTTTCGAATCGGACGAAAAACTGATAGTGAATTGTAACATTCAGGGCCACCTAATGACGAAGGACCACGCAAATTGCGTCCCGATTCAATACATCGTCCTCCAGCCGAGTTGACTCCATGGGTCTATTGCTGCCTTGGCACCTTATGGCCGTTCTGCTGTGAATCTAGATTATCGAACGGGACGAAAAACTGGTAGTGAATTGTAACGTTCAGGGCCACCTAATGACGATGGATCACTCAAATTGCGTCCCGATTCAATACATCGTCCTCCAGCCGACATGTCTCCATGGGTCTATTGCTGCCTTGGCACCTTATGGCCGTTCTGCTGTGAGTCAAAAATTTTCGAATCGGACGAAAAACTGATAGTGAATTGTAACGTTCAGGGCCACCTAATGACGATGGATCACTCAAATTGCGTCCCGATTTAATACATTGTCCTCCAGCAGACTGTCTCCATGGGTCTATTGCAGTCTCGGGCACCTTACGGCCGTTCAGCTGTGACTCAAAGATTTTCGAATCGGACGAAAAACTGATAGTGAATTGTAGCGTTCAGGGCCTCCTAATGACGATGGAACACTCAAATTGCGTCCCGATTCAATACATCGACCTCCAGCCGACTTGTCTCTTGCTGCCTCGGGCACCTTATGGCCGTTCTGCTGTGAGTCTAGATTATCGAATGGGACGAAAAACTGATAGTGAATTGTAACGTTCAGGGGCACCTAATGACGATGGATCACTCAAATTGCGTCCCGATTCAATACATCGTCCTCCAGCCGACTTGACTCCATGGGTCTATTGCTGCCTCGGGCACCTTATGGCCGATCTGCTGTGAGCCTAGATTATCGAATGGGACGAAAAACTGATAGTGAATTGTTACGTTCAGGGCCTCCTAATGACGATGGATCACTCAAATTGCGTCCCGATTCAATACATCGTCCTCCAGCAGACTTGTCTCCATGGGTCGATTGCTGCCTCGGGCACCTAATGGCCGTTCTGCTGTGAGTCAAAGATTTTCGAATCGGACGAAAAACTGATAGTGAATTGTAACATTCAGGGCCACCTAATGACGATGGACCACGCAAATTGCGTCCCGATTCAATACATCGTCCTCCAGCCGATTTGACTCCATGGGTCTATTTCTGCCTCGGGCACCTTATGGCCGTTCTGCTGTGAATCTAGATTATCGAATGGGACGAAAAACTGATAGTGAATTGTAACGTTCAGAGCCACCTAATGACGATGGATCACTCAAATTGCGTCCCGATTCAATACATCGTCCCCAGCCGACTTGTCTCCATGGGTCTATTGCTGCCTCGGGCACCTTATGGCCGTTCTGCTGTGAGTCTAGATTATCGAATGGGACGAAAAACTGATAGTGAATTGTAACGTTCAGGGCCACCTAATGACGATGGATCACTCAAATTGCGTCCTGATTCGATACATCGTCCTCCAGCAGACTTGACTTCATGGGTCTATTGCTGCCTCGGGCACCTTATGCCCGTTCTGCTGTGAGTCAAAGATTTTTGAATCGGACGAAAAACTGATAGTGAATTGTAACTTTCAGGGCCACCTAATGACGATGGATCACTCAAATTGCGTCCCGATTCAATACATCGTCCTCCAGCAAACTTGTCTCCATGGGTCGATTGCTGCCTGGGGCACCTTATGGCCGTTCTGCTGTGAGTCAAAGATTTTCGAATCGGACGAAAAACTGATAGTGATTTGTAACATTAAGGACAACCTAATGACGATGGACCACACAAATTGCGTCCCGATTCAGTACATCGTCCACTAGCCGACTTGACTCCATGGGACTATTGCTGCCTCGGGCACCTTATGGCCGTTCTGCTGTGAGTCTAGATTATCGAATGGGACAAAAAACTGATAGTGAATTGTAACGTTCAGGGCCACCTAATGACGATGGATCACTCAAATTGCGTCCCGATTCAATACATCGTCCTCCAGCCGACTTCACTCCATGGGTCTATTGCTGCCTCGGGCACCTTATGGCCGTTCTGCTGTGAGTCTAGATTATCGAATGGGACGAAAAACTGATAGTGAATTGTAACGTTCAGGGCCACCTAATGACGATGGATCACTCAAATTGCGTCCTGATTCAATACATCGTCCTCCAGCAGACTTGACTTCATGGGTCTATTGCTGCCTCGGGCACCTTATGGCCGTTCTGCTGTGAGTCAAAGATTTTCGAATCTGACCAAAAACTGATAGTGAATTGAACATTCAGGGCCTCCTAATGACGATGGACCACGCAAATTGCGTCCCGATTCAATACATCGTCCTCCACCCGAGTTGACTCCATGGGTCTATAGCTGCCTCGGGCACCTTATGGCCGTTTTGCTGTGAGTCTAGATTATCGAATGGGACGAAAAACTGATAGTTAATTGTAACATTCAGGGCCACCTAATGACGATGGACCACGCAAATTGCGTCCCGATTCAATACATCGTCCTCCAGCCGAGTTGACTCCATGGGTCTATTGCTGCCTTGGCACCTTATGGCCGTTCTGCTGTGAATCTAGATTATCGAACGGGACGAAAAACTGTTAGAGAATTGTAACGTTCAGGACCACCTAATGACGATGGATCACTCAAATTGCGTCCCGATTCAATACATCGTCCTCCAGCCGGCATGTCTCCATGGGTCTATTGCTGCCTTGGCACCTTATGGCCGCTATGCTGTGAGTCAAAAATTTTCGAATCGGACGAAAAACTGATAGTGAATTGTAAGGTTCAGGGCCACCTAATGACGATGGATCACTCAAATTGCGTCCCGATTCAATACATTGTCCTCCAGCAGACTGTCTCCATGGGTCTGTTGCAGCCTCGGGCACCTTATGGCCGTTCAGCTGTGACTCGAAGATTTTCGAATCGGACGAAAAACTGATAGTGAATTGTAACGTTCAGGGCCTCCTAATGACGATGGAACACTAATATTGCGTCCCGATTCTATACATCGTCCTCCAGCAGACTTGACTTCATGGGTCTATTGCTGCCTCGGGCACCTTATGGCCGTTCTGCTGTGAGTCAAAGACTTTCGAATCGGACGAAAAACTGATAGTGAATTGTAACATTCAGGGCCACCTAATGACGATGTACCACGCAAATTGCGTCCCGATTCAATACATCGTCCTCCAGCCGTGTTGACTCCATGGGTCTATTGCTGCCTTGGCACCTTATGGCCGTTCTGCTGTGAATCTAGATTATCGAACGGGACGAAAACCTGGTAGTGAATTGTAACGTTCAGGGCCACCTAATGACGATGGATCACTCAAATTGCGTCCCGATTCAATACATCGTCCTCCAGCCGACATGTCTCCATGGGTCTATTGCTGCCTTGGCAAGTTATGTCCGTTCTGCTGTGAGTCAAAAATTTTCGAATCGGACGAAAAACTGATAGTGAATTGTAACGTTCAGGGCCACCTAATGACGATGGATCACTCAAATTCCGTCCCGATTAAATACATCGTCCTCCAGCCGACTTGTCTCTTGCTGCCTCGGGCACCTTATGGCCGTTCTGCTGTGAGTCTAGATTATCGAATGGGACGAAAAACTGATAGTGAATTGTAACGTTCAGGGCCACCTAATGACGATGGATCACTCAAATTGCGTCCCGATTCAATACATCGTCCTCCAGCCGACTTGACTCCATGGGTCTATTGCTGCCTCGGGCACCTTATGGCCGTTCTGCTGTGAGTCTAGATTATCGAATGGGACGAAAAACTGATAGTGAATTGTAACGTTCAGGGCCTCCTAATGACGATGGATCACTCAAATTGCGTCCCGATTAAATACATCGTCCTCCAGCCGACTTGACTCCATGGGTCTATTGCTGCCTCGGGCACCTTATGGCCGTTCTGCTGTGAGCCTAGATTATCGAATGGGACGAAAAACTGATAGTGAATTGTAACGTTCAGGGCTTCCTAATGACGATGGATCACTCAAATTGCGTCCCGATTCAATACATCGTCCTCCAGCAGACTTGACTTCATGGGTCTATTGCTGCCTCGGGCACCTTATGGCCGTTCTGCTGTGAGTCAAAGATTTTCGAATCTGACCAAAAACTGATAGTGAATTGAACATTCAGGGCCTCCTAATGACGATGGACCACGCAAATTGCGTCCCGATTCAATACATCGTCCTCCACCCGAGTTGACTCCATGGGTCTATAGCTGCCTCGGGCACCTTATGGCCGTTTTGCTGTGAGTCTAGATTATCGAATGGGACGAAAAACTGATAGTTAATTGTAACATTCAGGGCCACCTAATGACGATGGACCACGCAAATTGCGTCCCGATTCAATACATCGTCCTCCAGCCGAGTTGACTCCATGGGTCTATTGCTGCCTTGGCACCTTATGGCCGTTCTGCTGTGAATCTAGATTATCGAACGGGACGAAAAACTGTTAGAGAATTGTAACGTTCAGGACCACCTAATGACGATGGATCACTCAAATTGCGTCCCGATTCAATACATCGTCCTCCAGCCGGCATGTCTCCATGGGTCTATTGCTGCCTTGGCACCTTATGGCCGCTATGCTGTGAGTCAAAAATTTTCGAATCGGACGAAAAACTGATAGTGAATTGTAAGGTTCAGGGCCACCTAATGACGATGGATCACTCAAATTGCGTCCCGATTCAATACATTGTCCTCCAGCAGAATGTCTCCATGGGTCTATTGCAGCCTCGGGCACCTTATGGCCGTTCAGCTGTGACTCGAAGATTTTCGAATCGGACGAAAAACTGATAGTGAATTGTAACGTTCAGGGCCTCCTAATGACGATGGAACACTAATATTGCGTCCCGATTCTATACATCGTCCTCCAGCAGACTTGACTTCATGGGTCTATTGCTGCCTCGGGCACCTTATGGCCGTTCTGCTGTGAGTCAAAGATTTTCGAATCGGACGAAAAACTGATAGTGAATTGTAACATTCAGGGCCACCTAATGACGATGTACCACGCAAATTGCGTCCCGATTCAATACATCGTCCTCCAGCCGTGTTGACTCCATGGGTCTATTGCTGCCTTGGCACCTTATGGCCGTTCTGCTGTGAATCTAGATTATCGAACGGGACGAAAACCTGGTAGTGAATTGTAACGTTCAGGGCCACCTAATGACGATGGATCACTCAAATTGCGTCCCGATTCAATACATCGTCCTCCAGCCGACATGTCTCCATGGGTCTATTGCTGCCTTGGCACCTTATGGCCGTTCTGCTGTGAGTCAAAAATTTTCGAATCGGACGAAAAACTGATAGTGAATTGTAACGTTCAGGGCCACCTAATGACGATGGATCACTCAAATTCCGTCCCGATTAAATACATCGTCCTCCAGCCGACTTGTCTCTTGCTGCCTCGGGCACCTTATGGCCGTTCTGCTGTGAGTCTAGATTATCGAATGGGACGAAAAACTGATAGTGAATTGTAACGTTCAGGGCCACCTAATGACGATGGATCACTCAAATTGCGTCCCGATTCAATACATCGTCCTCCAGCCGACTTGACTCCATGGGTCTATTGCTGCCTCGGGCACCTTATGGCCGTTCTGCTGTGAGTCTAGATTATCGAATGGGACGAAAAACTGATAGTGAATTGTAACGTTCAGGGCCTCCTAATGACGATGGATCACTCAAATTGCGTCCCGATTAAATACATCGTCCTCCAGCCGACTTGACTCCATGGGTCTATTGCTGCCTCGGGCACCTTATGGCCGTTCTGCTGTGAGCCTAGATTATCGAATGGGACGAAAAACTGATAGTGAATTGTAACGTTCAGGGCTTCCTAATGACGATGGATCACTCAAATTGCGTCCCGATTCAATACATCGTCCTCCAGCAGACTTGACTTCATGGGTCTATTTCTGCCTCGGGCACCTTATGGCCGTTCCGCTGTGAATCTAGATTATCGAATGGAACGAAAAACTGATAGTGAATTGTAACGTTCAGGGCCACCTAATGACGATGGATCACTCAAATTGCGTCCCGATTCAATACATCGTCCTCCAGCCGACTTGACTCCATGGGTCTATTGCTGCCTCGGGCACCTTATGGCCGTTCTGCTGTGAGCCTAGATTATCGAATGGGACGAAAAACTGATAGTGAATTGTTACGTTCAGGGCCTCCTAATGACGATGGATCACTCAAATTGCGTCCCGATTCAATACATCGTCCTCCAGCAGACTTGTCTCCATGGGTCGATTGCTGCCTCGGGCACCTAATGGCCGTTCTGCTGTGAGTCAAAGATTTTCGAATCGGACGAAAAACTGATAGTGAATTGTAACGTTCAGGGCCACCTAATGACGATGGATCACTCAAATTGCGTCCCGATTCAATACATCGTCCTCCAGCCGACTTGACTCCATGGGTCTATTGCTGCCTCGGGCACCTTATGGCCGTTCTGCTGTGAGTCTAGATTATCGAATGGGACGAAAAACTGATAGTGAATTGTAACGTTCAGGGCCACCTAATGACGATGGACCACGCAAATTGCGTCCCGATTCAATACATCGTCCTCCAGCCGATTTGACTCCATGGGTCTATTTCTGCCTCGGGCACCTTATGGCCGTTCTGCTGTGAATCTAGATTATCGAATGGGACGAAAAACTGATAGTGAATTGTAACGTTCAGAGCCACCTAATGACGATGGATCACTCAAATTGCGTCCCGATTCAATACATCGTCCCCAGCCGACTTGTCTCCATGGGTCTATTGCTGCCTCGGGCACCTTATGGCCGTTCTGCTGTGAATCTAGATTATCGAATGGGACGAAAAACTGATAGTGAATTGTAACGTTCAGGGCCACCTAATGACGATGGATCACTCAAATTGCGTCCTGATTCGATACATCGTCCTCCAGCAGACTTGACTTCATGGGTCTATTGCTGCCTCGGGCACCTTATGCCCGTTCTGCTGTGAGTCAAAGATTTTTGAATCGGACGAAAAACTGATAGTGAATTGTAACTTTCAGGGCCACCTAATGACGATGGATCACTCAAATTGCGTCCCGATTCAATACATCGTCCTCCAGCAAACTTGTCTCCATGGGTCGATTGCTGCCTGGGGCACCTTATGGCCGTTCTGCTGTGAGTCAAAGATTTTCGAATCGGACGAAAAACTGATAGTGATTTGTAACATTAAGGACAACCTAATGACGATGGACCACACAAATTGCGTCCCGATTCAGTACATCGTCCACTAGCCGACTTGACTCCATGGGACTATTGCTGCCTCGGGCACCTTATGGCCGTTCTGCTGTGAGTCTAGATTATCGAATGGGACAAAAAACTGATAGTGAATTGTAACGTTCAGGGCCACCTAATGACGATGGATCACTCAAATTGCGTCCCGATTCAATACATCGTCCTCCAGCCGACTTCACTCCATGGGTCTATTGCTGCCTCGGGCACCTTATGGCCGTTCTGCTGTGAGTCTAGATTATCGAATGGGACGAAAACCTGATAGTGAATTGTAACGTTCAGGGCCACCTAATGACGATGGATCACTCAAATTGCGTCCTGATTCAATACATCGTCCTCCAGCAGACTTGACTTCATGGGTCTATTGCTGCCTCGGGCACCTTATGGCCGTTCTGCTGTGAGTCAAAGATTTTCGAATCTGACCAAAAACTGATAGTGAATTGAACATTCAGGGCCTCCTAATGACGATGGACCACGCAAATTGCGTCCCGATTCAATACATCGTCCTCCAGCCGAGTTGACTCCATGGGTCTATAGCTGCCTCGGGCACCTTATGGCCGTTTTGCTGTGAGTCTAGATTATCGAATGGGACGAAAAACTGATAGTTAATTGTAACATTCAGGGCCACCTAATGACGATGGACCACGCAAATTGCGTCCCGATTCAATACATCGTCCTCCAGCCGAGTTGACTCCATGGGTCTATTGCTGCCTCGGGCACCTTATGGCCGTTCTGCTGTGAGTCAAAGATTTTCGAATCGGACGAAAAACTGATAGTGAATTGTAACTTTCAGGGCAACCTAATGACGATGGATCACTCAAATTGCGTCCCGATTCAATACATCGTCCACCAGCCGACTTGTCTCCATGGGTCTATTGCTGCCTCGGGCACCTTATGGCCGTTCTGCTGTGAGTCAAAGATTTTCGAATCGGACGAAAAACTGATAGTGAATTGTAACGTTCAGGGCCTCCTAATGACGATGGAACACTAAAATTGCGTCCCGATTCAATACATCGTCCTCCAGCAGACTTGACTTCATGGGTCTATTGCTGCCTCGGGCACCTTATGGCCGTTCTGCTGTGAGTAAAAGATTTTCGAATCGGACGAAAAACTGATAGTGAATTGTAACATTCAGGGCCACCTAATGACGATGTACCACGCAAATTGCGTCCCGATTCAATACATCGTCCTCCAGCCGGGTTGACTCCATGGGTCTATTGCTGCCTTGGCACCTTATGGCCGTTCTGCTGTGAATCTAGATTATCGAACGGGACGAAAACCTGGTAGTGAATTGTAACGTTCAGGGCCACCTAATGACGATGGATCACTCAAATTGCGTCCCGATTCAATACATCGTCCCACAGCCGACATGTCTCCATGGGTCTATTGCTGCCTTGGCACCTTATGGCCGTTCTGCTGTGAGTCAAAAATTTTCGAATCGGACGAAAAACTGATAGTGAATTGTAACGTTCAGGGCCACCTAATGACGATGGATCACTCAAATTCCGTCCCGATTAAATACATCGTCCTCCAGCCGACTTGTCTCTTGCTGCCTCGGGCACCTTATGGCCGTTCTGCTGTGAGTCTAGATTATCGAATGGGACGAAAAACTGATAGTGAATTGTAACGTTCAGGGCCACCTAATGACGATGGATCACTCAAATTGCGTCCCGATTCAATACATCGTCCTCCAGCCGACTTGACTCCATGGGTCTATTGCTGCCTCGGGCACCTTATGGCCGTTCTGCTGTGAGTCTAGATTATCGAATGGGACGAAAAACTGATAGTGAATTGTAACGTTCAGGGCCTCCTAATGACGATGGATCACTCAAATTGCGTCCCGATTCAATACATCGTCCTCCAGCCGACTTGACTCCATGGGTCTATTGCTGCCTCGGGCACCTTATGGCCGTTCTGCTGTGAGCCTAGATTATCGAATGGGACGAAAAACTGATAGTGAATTGTAACGTTCAGGGCCTCCTAATGACGATGGATCACTCAAATTGCGTCCCGATTCAATACATCGTCCTCCGTTCTGCTGTGAATCTAGATTATCGAATGGGACGAAAAACTGATAGTGAATTGTAACGTTCAGGGCCACCTAATGACGATGGTTCACTCAAATTGCGTCCCGATTCAATACATCGTCCTCCAGCCGACTTGACTCCATGGGTCTATTGCTGCCTCGGGCATCTTATGGCCGTTCTGCTGTGAGCCTAGATTATCGAATGGGACGAAAAACTGATAGTGAATTGTTACGTTCAGGGCCTCCTAATGACGATGGATCACTCAAATTGCGTCCCGATTCAATACATCGTCCTCCAGCAGACTTGTCTCCATGGGTCGATTGCTGCCTCGGGCACCTAATGGCCGTTCTGCTGTGAGTCAAAGATTTTCGAATCGGACGAAAAACTGATAGTGAATTGTAACATTCAGGGCCACCTAATGACGATGGACCACGCAAATTGCGTCCCGATTCAATACATCGTCCTCCAGCCGATTTGACTCCATGGGTCTATTTCTGCCTCGGGCACCTTATGGCCGTTCTGCTGTGAATCTAGATTATCGAATGGGACGAAAAACTGATAGTGAATTGTAACGTTCAGAGCCACCTAATGACGATGGATCACTCAAATTGCGTCCCGATTCAATACATCGTCCCCAGCCGACTTGTCTCCATGGGTCTATTGCTGCCTCGGGCACCTTATGGCCGTTCTGCTGTGAGTCTAGATTATCGAATGGGACGAAAAACTGATAGTGAATTGTAACGTTCAGGGCCACCTAATGACGATGGATCACTCAAATTGCGTCCTGATTCGATACATCGTCCTCCAGCAGACTTGACTTCATGGGTCTATTGCTGCCTCGGGCACCTTATGCCCGTTCTGCTGTGAGTCAAAGATTTTCGAATCGGACGAAAAACTGATAGTGAATTGTAACTTTCAGGGCCACCTAATGACGATGGATCACTCAAATTGCGTCCCGATTCAATACATCGTCCTCCAGCAAACTTGTCTCCATGGGTCGATTGCTGCCTGGGGCACCTTATGGCCGTTCTGCTGTGAGTCAAAGATTTTCGAATCGGACGAAAAACTGATAGTGATTTGTAACATTAAGGACAACCTAATGACGATGGACCACACAAATTGCGTCCCGATTCAGTACATCGTCCACTAGCCGACTTCACTCCGTGGGTCTATTGCTGCCTCGGGCACCTTATGGCCGTTCTGCTGTGAGTCTAAATTATCGAATGGGACAAAAAACTGATAGTGAATTGTAACGTTCAGGGCCACCTAATGACGATGGATCACTCAAATTGCGTCCCGATTCAATACATCGTCCTCCAGCCGACTTCACTCCATGGGTCTATTGCTGCCTCGGGCACCTTATGGCCGTTCTGCTGTGAGTCTAGATTATCGAATGGGACGAAAACCTGATAGTGAATTGTAACGTTCAGGGCCACCTAATGACGATGGATCACTCAAATTGCGTCCTGATTCAATACATCGTCCTCCAGCAGACTTGACTTCATGGGTCTATTGCTGCCTCGGGCACCTTATGGCCGTTCTGCTGTGAGTCAAAGATTTTCGAATCTGACCAAAAACTGATAGTGAATTGAACATTCAGGGCCTCCTAATGACGATGGACCACGCAAATTGCGTCCCGATTCAATACATCGTCCTCCAGCCGAGTTGACTCCATGGGTCTATAGCTGCCTCGGGCACCTTATGGCCGTTTTGCTGTGAGTCTAGATTATCGAATGGGACGAAAAACTGATAGTTAATTGTAACATTCAGGGCCACCTAATGACGATGGACCACGCAAATTGCGTCCCGATTCAATACATCGTCCTCCAGCCGAGTTGACTCCATGGGTCTATTGCTGCCTCGGGCACCTTATGGCCGTTCTGCTGTGAGTCAAAGATTTTCGAATCGGACGAAAAACTGATAGTGAATTGTAACTTTCAGGGCAACCTAATGACGATGGATCACTCAAATTGCGTCCCGATTCAATACATCGTCCACCAGCCGACTTGTCTCCATGGGTCTATTGCTGCCTCGGGCACCTTATGGCCGTTCTGCTGTGAGTCAAAGATTTTCGAATCGGACGAAAAACTGATAGTGAATTGTAACGTTCAGGGCCTCCTAATGACGATGGAACACTAAAATTGCGTCCCGATTCAATACATCGTCCTCCAGCAGACTTGACTTCATGGGTCTATTGCTGCCTCGGGCACCTTATGGCCGTTCTGCTGTGAGTAAAAGATTTTCGAATCGGACGAAAAACTGATAGTGAATTGTAACATTCAGGGCCACCTAATGACGATGTACCACGCAAATTGCGTCCCGATTCAATACATCGTCCTCCAGCCGGGTTGACTCCATGGGTCTATTGCTGCCTTGGCACCTTATGGCCGTTCTGCTGTGAATCTAGATTATCGAACGGGACGAAAACCTGGTAGTGAATTGTAACGTTCAGGGCCACCTAATGACGATGGATCACTCAAATTGCGTCCCGATTCAATACATCGTCCCACAGCCGACATGTCTCCATGGGTCTATTGCTGCCTTGGCACCTTATGGCCGTTCTGCTGTGAGTCAAAAATTTTCGAATCGGACGAAAAACTGATAGTGAATTGTAACGTTCAGGGCCACCTAATGACGATGGATCACTCAAATTCCGTCCCGATTAAATACATCGTCCTCCAGCCGACTTGTCTCTTGCTGCCTCGGGCACCTTATGGCCGTTCTGCTGTGAGTCTAGATTATCGAATGGGACGAAAAACTGATAGTGAATTGTAACGTTCAGGGCCACCTAATGACGATGGATCACTCAAATTGCGTCCCGATTCAATACATCGTCCTCCAGCCGACTTGACTCCATGGGTCTATTGCTGCCTCGGGCACCTTATGGCCGTTCTGCTGTGAGTCTAGATTATCGAATGGGACGAAAAACTGATAGTGAATTGTAACGTTCAGGGCCTCCTAATGACGATGGATCACTCAAATTGCGTCCCGATTAAATACATCGTCCTCCAGCCGACTTGACTCCATGGGTCTATTGCTGCCTCGGGCACCTTATGGCCGTTCTGCTGTGAGCCTAGATTATCGAATGGGACGAAAAACTGATAGTGAATTGTAACGTTCAGGGCCTCCTAATGACGATGGATCACTCAAATTGCGTCCCGATTCAATACATCGTCCTCCGTTCTGCTGTGAATCTAGATTATCGAATGGGACGAAAAACTGATAGTGAATTGTAACGTTCAGGGCCACCTAATGACGATGGTTCACTCAAATTGCGTCCCGATTCAATACATCGTCCTCCAGCCGACTTGACTCCATGGGTCTATTGCTGCCTCGGGCATCTTATGGCCGTTCTGCTGTGAGCCTAGATTATCGAATGGGACGAAAAACTGATAGTGAATTGTTACGTTCAGGGCCTCCTAATGACGATGGATCACTCAAATTGCGTCCCGATTCAATACATCGTCCTCCAGCAGACTTGTCTCCATGGGTCGATTGCTGCCTCGGGCACCTAATGGCCGTTCTGCTGTGAGTCAAAGATTTTCGAATCGGACGAAAAACTGATAGTGAATTGTAACATTCAGGGCCACCTAATGACGATGGACCACGCAAATTGCGTCCCGATTCAATACATCGTCCCCAGCCGACTTGTCTCCATGGGTCTATTGCTGCCTCGGGCACCTTATGGCCGTTCTGCTGTGAGTCTAGATTATCGAATGGGACGAAAAACTGATAGTGAATTGTAACGTTCAGGGCCACCTAATGACGATGGATCACTCAAATTGCGTCCTGATTCGATACATCGTCCTCCAGCAGACTTGTCTCCATGGGTCGATTGCTGCCTCGGGCACCTAATGGCCGTTCTGCTGTGAGTCAAAGATTTTCGAATCGGACGAAAAACTGATAGTGAATTGTAACATTCAGGGCCACCTAATGACGATGGACCACGCAAATTGCGTCCCGATTCAATACATCGTCCTCCAGCCGATTTGACTCCATGGGTCTATTTCTGCCTCGGGCACCTTATGGCCGTTCTGCTGTGAATCTAGATTATCGAATGGGACGAAAAACTGATAGTGAATTGTAACGTTCAGAGCCACCTAATGACGATGGATCACTCAAATTGCGTCCCGATTCAATACATCGTCCCCAGCCGACTTGTCTCCATGGGTCTATTGCTGCCTCGGGCACCTTATGGCCGTTCTGCTGTGAGTCTAGATTATCGAATGGGACGAAAAACTGATAGTGAATTGTAACGTTCAGGGCCACCTAATGACGATGGATCACTCAAATTGCGTCCTGATTCGATACATCGTCCTCCAGCAGACTTGACTTCATGGGTCTATTGCTGCCTCGGGCACCTTATGCCCGTTCTGCTGTGAGTCAAAGATTTTCGAATCGGACGAAAAACTGATAGTGAATTGTAACTTTCAGGGCCACCTAATGACGATGGATCACTCAAATTGCGTCCCGATTCAATACATCGTCCTCCAGCAAACTTGTCTCCATGGGTCGATTGCTGCCTGGGGCACCTTATGGCCGTTCTGCTGTGAGTCAAAGATTTTCGAATCGGACGAAAAACTGATAGTGATTTGTAACATTAAGGACAACCTAATGACGATGGACCACACAAATTGCGTCCCGATTCAGTACATCGTCCACTAGCCGACTTCACTCCGTGGGTCTATTGCTGCCTCGGGCACCTTATGGCCGTTCTGCTGTGAGTCTAAATTATCGAATGGGACAAAAAACTGATAGTGAATTGTAACGTTCAGGGCCACCTAATGACGATGGATCACTCAAATTGCGTCCCGATTCAATACATCGTCCTCCAGCCGACTTCACTCCATGGGTCTATTGCTGCCTCGGGCACCTTATGGCCGTTCTGCTGTGAGTCTAGATTATCGAATGGGACGAAAACCTGATAGTGAATTGTAACGTTCAGGGCCACCTAATGACGATGGATCACTCAAATTGCGTCCTGATTCAATACATCGTCCTCCAGCAGACTTGACTTCATGGGTCTATTGCTGCCTCGGGCACCTTATGGCCGTTCTGCTGTGAGTCAAAGATTTTCGAATCTGACCAAAAACTGATAGTGAATTGAACATTCAGGGCCTCCTAATGACGATGGACCACGCAAATTGCGTCCCGATTCAATACATCGTCCTCCAGCCGAGTTGACTCCATGGGTCTATAGCTGCCTCGGGCACCTTATGGCCGTTTTGCTGTGAGTCTAGATTATCGAATGGGACGAAAAACTGATAGTTAATTGTAACATTCAGGGCCACCTAATGACGATGGACCACGCAAATTGCGTCCCGATTCAATACATCGTCCTCCAGCCGAGTTGACTCCATGGGTCTATTGCTGCCTCGGGCACCTTATGGCCGTTCTGCTGTGAGTCAAAGATTTTCGAATCGGACGAAAAACTGATAGTGAATTGTAACTTTCAGGGCAACCTAATGACGATGGATCACTCAAATTGCGTCCCGATTCAATACATCGTCCACCAGCCGACTTGTCTCCATGGGTCTATTGCTGCCTCGGGCACCTTATGGCCGTTCTGCTGTGAGTCAAAGATTTTCGAATCGGACGAAAAACTGATAGTGAATTGTAACGTTCAGGGCCTCCTAATGACGATGGAACACTAAAATTGCGTCCCGATTCAATACATCGTCCTCCAGCAGACTTGACTTCATGGGTCTATTGCTGCCTCGGGCACCTTATGGCCGTTCTGCTGTGAGTAAAAGATTTTCGAATCGGACGAAAAACTGATAGTGAATTGTAACATTCAGGGCCACCTAATGACGATGTACCACGCAAATTGCGTCCCGATTCAATACATCGTCCTCCAGCCGGGTTGACTCCATGGGTCTATTGCTGCCTTGGCACCTTATGGCCGTTCTGCTGTGAATCTAGATTATCGAACGGGACGAAAACCTGGTAGTGAATTGTAACGTTCAGGGCCACCTAATGACGATGGATCACTCAAATTGCGTCCCGATTCAATACATCGTCCCACAGCCGACATGTCTCCATGGATCTATTGCTGCCTTGGCACCTTATGGCCGTTCTGCTGTGAGTCAAAAATTTTCGAATCGGACGAAAAACTGATAGTGAATTGTAACGTTCAGGGCCACCTAATGACGATGGATCACTCAAATTCCGTCCCGATTAAATACATCGTCCTCCAGCCGACTTGTCTCTTGCTGCCTCGGGCACCTTATGGCCGTTCTGCTGTGAGTCTAGATTATCGAATGGGACGAAAAACTGATAGTGAATTGTAACGTTCAGGGCCACCTAATGACGATGGATCACTCAAATTGCGTCCCGATTCAATACATCGTCCTCCAGCCGACTTGACTCCATGGGTCTATTGCTGCCTCGGGCACCTTATGGCCGTTCTGCTGTGAGTCTAGATTATCGAATGGGACGAAAAACTGATAGTGAATTGTAACGTTCAGGGCCTCCTAATGACGATGGATCACTCAAATTGCGTCCCGATTAAATACATCGTCCTCCAGCCGACTTGACTCCATGGGTCTATTGCTGCCTCGGGCACCTTATGGCCGTTCTGCTGTGAGCCTAGATTATCGAATGGGACGAAAAACTGATAGTGAATTGTAACGTTCAGGGCCTCCTAATGACGATGGATCACTCAAATTGCGTCCCGATTCAATACATCGTCCTCCGTTCTGCTGTGAATCTAGATTATCGAATGGGACGAAAAACTGATAGTGAATTGTAACGTTCAGGGCCACCTAATGACGATGGTTCACTCAAATTGCGTCCCGATTCAATACATCGTCCTCCAGCCGACTTGACTCCATGGGTCTATTGCTGCCTCGGGCATCTTATGGCCGTTCTGCTGTGAGCCTAGATTATCGAATGGGACGAAAAACTGATAGTGAATTGTTACGTTCAGGGCCTCCTAATGACGATGGATCACTCAAATTGCGTCCCGATTCAATACATCGTCCTCCAGCAGACTTGTCTCCATGGGTCGATTGCTGCCTCGGGCACCTAATGGCCGTTCTGCTGTGAGTCAAAGATTTTCGAATCGGACGAAAAACTGATAGTGAATTGTAACATTCAGGGCCACCTAATGACGATGGACCACGCAAATTGCGTCCCGATTCAATACATCGTCCCCAGCCGACTTGTCTCCATGGGTCTATTGCTGCCTCGGGCACCTTATGGCCGTTCTGCTGTGAGTCTAGATTATCGAATGGGACGAAAAACTGATAGTGAATTGTAACGTTCAGGGCCACCTAATGACGATGGATCACTCAAATTGCGTCCTGATTCGATACATCGTCCTCCAGCAGACTTGACTTCATGGGTCTATTGCTGCCTCGGGCACCTTATGCCCGTTCTGCTGTGAGTCAAAGATTTTCGAATCGGACGAAAAACTGATAGTGAATTGTAACTTTCAGGGCCACCTAATGACGATGGATCACTCAAATTGCGTCCCGATTCAATACATCGTCCTCCAGCAAACTTGTCTCCATGGGTCGATTGCTGCCTGGGGCACCTTATGGCCGTTCTGCTGTGAGTCAAAGATTTTCGAATCGGACGAAAAACTGATAGTGATTTGTAACATTAAGGACAACCTAATGACGATGGACCACACAAATTGCGTCCCGATTCAGTACATCGTCCACTAGCCGACTTCACTCCGTGGGTCTATTGCTGCCTCGGGCACCTTATGGCCGTTCTGCTGTGAGTCTAGATTATAGAATGGGATGAAAAACTGATAGTGAATTGTAACGTTCAGGGCCACCTAATGACGATGGATCACTCAAATTGCGTCCCGATTCAATACATCGTCCTCCAGCCGACTTCACTCCATGGGTCTATTGCTGCCTCGGGCACCTTATGGCCGTTCTGCTGTGAGTCTAGATTATCGAATGGGACAAAAAACTGATAGTGAATTGTAACGTTCAGGGCCACCTAATGACGATGGATCACTCAAATTGCGTCCCGATTCAATACATCGTCCTCCAGCCGACTTCACTCCGTGGGTCTATTGCTGCCTCGGGCACCTTATGGCCGTTCTGCTGTGAGTCTAGATTATCGAATGGGACGAAAAACTGATAGTGAATTGTAACGTTCAGGGCCACCTAATGACGATGGATCACTCAAATTGCGTCCTGATTCAATACATCGTCCTCCAGCAGACTTGACTTCATGGGTCTATTGCTGCCTCGGGCACCTTATGGCCGTTCTGCTGTGAGTCAAAGATTTTCGAATCTGACCAAAAACTGATAGTGAATTGAACATTCAGGGCCTCCTAATGACGATGGACCACGCAAATTGCGTCCCGATTCAATACATCGTCCTCCAGCCGAGTTGACTCCATGGGTCTATAGCTGCCTCGGGCACCTTATGGCCGTTTTGCTGTGAGTCTAGATTATCGAATGGGACGAAAAACTGATAGTTAATTGTAACATTCAGGGCCACCTAATGACGATGGACCACGCAAATTGCGTCCCGATTCGATACATCGTCCTCCAGCCGAGTTGACTCCATGGGTCTATTGCTGCCTTGGCACCTTATGGCCGTTCTGCTGTGAATCTAGATTATCGAACGGGACGAAAAACTGTTAGTGAATTGTAACGTTCAGGACCACCTAATGACGATGGATCACTCAAATTGCGTCCCGATTCAATACATCGTCCTCCAGCCGACATGTCTCCATGGGTCTATTGCTGCCTTGGCACCTTATGGCCGCTCTGCTGTGAGTCAAAAATTTTCGAATCGGACGAAAAACTGATAGTGAATTGTAACGTTCAGGGCCACCTAATGACGATGGATCACTCAAATTGCGTCCTGATTCGATACATCGTCCTCCAGCAGACTTGACTTCATGGGTCAATTGCTGCCTCGGGCACCTTATGGCCGTTCTGCTGTGAGTCAAAGATTTTTGAATCGGACGAAAAACTGATAGTGAATTGTAACTTTCAGGGCCACCTAATGACGATGGATCACTCAAATTGCGTCCCGATTCAATACATCGTCCTCCAGCCGACTTCACTCCATGGGTCTATTGCTGCCTCGGGCACCTTATGGCCGTTCTGCTGTGAGTCTAGATTATCGAATGGGACAAAAAACTGATAGTGAATTGTAACGTTCAGGGCCTCCTAATGACGATGGATCACTCAAATTGCGTCACGATTCAATACATCGTCCTCCAGCAGACTTGTCTCCATGGGTCGATTGCTGCCCCGGGCACCTAATGGCCGTTCTGCTGTGAGTCAAAGATTTTCGAATCGGACGAAAAACTGATAGTGAATTGTAACATTCAGGGCCTCCTAATGACGATGGACCACGCAAATTGCGTCCCGATTCAATACATCGTCCTCCAGCCGAGTTGACTCCATGGGTCTATTGCTGCCTCGGGCACCTTATGGCCGTTCTGCTGTGAGTAGATTATCGAATGGGACGAAAAACTGATAGTGAATTGTAACGTTCAGGGCCACCTAATGACGATGGATCACTCAAAATGCGTCCTGATTCAATACATCGTCCTCCAGCAGACTTGACTTCATGGGTCTATTGCTGCCTCGGGCACCTTATGGCCGTTCTGCTGTGAGTCAAAGATTTTCGAATCGGACGAAAAACTGATAGTGAATTGTAACATTCAGGGCCTCCTAATGACGATGGACCACGCAAATTGCGTCCCGATTCAATACATCGTCCTCCAGCCGAGTTGACTCCATGGGTCTATTGCTGCCTCGGGCAACTTATGGCCGTTCTGCTGTGAGTCTAGTTTATCGAATGGGACGAAAAACCGATAGTGAATTGTAACATTCAGGGCCACCTAATGACGATGGACCACGCAAATTGCGTCCCGATTCAATACAACGTCCTCCAGCCGAGTTGACTCCATGGGTCTATTGCTGCCTTGGCACCTTATGGCCGTTCTGCTGTGAATCTAGATTATGGAACGGGACGAAAAACTGATAGTGAATTGTAACGTTCAGGGCCACCTAATGACGATGGATCACTCAAATTGCGTCCTGATTCGAAACATCGTCCTCCAGCAGACTTGACTTCATGGGTCAATTGCTGCCTCGGGCACCTTATGGCCGATCTGCTGTGAGTCAAACATTTTTGAATCGGACGAAAAACTGATAGTGAATTGTAACTTTCAGGGCCACCTAATGACGATGGATCACTCAAGTTGCGTCCCGATTCAATACATCGTCCTCCAGCCGACTTCACTCCATGGGTCTATTGCTGCCTCGGGCACCTTATGGCCGTTCTGCTGTGAGTCTAGATTATCGAATGGGACAAAAAACTGATAGTGAATTGTAACGTTCAGGGCCTCCTAATGACGATGGATCACTCAAATTGCGTCCCGATTCAATACATCGTCCTCCAGCAGACTTGTCCCCATGGGTCGATTGCTGCCTCGGGCACCTAATGGCCGTTCTGCTGTGAGTCAAAGATTTTCGAATCGGACGAAAAACTGATAGTGAATTGTAACATTCAGGGCCTCCTAATGACGATGGACCACGCAAATTGCGTCCCGATTCAATACATCGTCCTCCAGCCGAGTTGACTCCATGGGTCTATTGCTGCCTCGGGCACCTTATGGCCGTTCTGCTGTGAGTCTAGATTATCGAATGGGACGAAAAACTGATAGTGAATTGTATCGTTCAGGGCCACCTAATGACGATGGATCACTCAAATTGCGTCCTGATTCAATACATCGTCCTCCAGCAGACTTGACTTCATGGGTCTATTGCTGCTTGGGGCACCTTATGGCCGTTCTGCTGTGAGTCAAAGATTTTCGAATCGGACGAAAAACTGATAGTGAATTGTAACATTCAGGGCCTCCTAATGACGATGGACCACGCAAATTGCGTCCCGATTCAATACATCGTCCTCCAGCCGAGTTGACTCCATGGTTCTATTGCTGCCTCGGGCACCTTATGGCCGTTCAGCTGTGACTCAAAGATTTTCGAATCGGACGAAAAACTGATAGTGAATTGTAACGTTCAGGGCCACCTAATGACGATGGATCACTCAAATTGCGTCCCGATTCAATACATCGTCCTCCAGCCGACATGTCTCCATGGGTCTATTGCTGCCTTGGCACCTTATGGCCGTTCTGCTGTGAGTCAAAAATTTTCGAATCGGACGAAAAACTGATAGTGAATTGTAACGTTCAGGGCCACCTAATGACGATGGATCACTCAAATTCCGTCCCGATTAAATACATCGTCCTCCAGCCGACTTGTCTCTTGCTGCCTCGGGCACCTTATGGCCGTTCTGCTGTGAGTCTAGATTATCGAATGGGACGAAAAACTGATAGTGAATTGTAACGTTCAGGGCCACCTAATGACGATGGATCACTCAAATTGCGTCCCGATTCAATACATCGTCCTCCAGCCGACTTGACTCCATGGGTCTATTGCTGCCTCGGGCACCTTATGGCCGTTCTGCTGTGAGTCTAGATCATCGAATGGGACGAAAAACTGATAGTGAATTGTAACGTTCAGGGCCTCCTAATGACGATGGATCACTCAAATTGCGTCCCGATTAAATACATCGTCCTCCAGCCGACTTGACTCCATGGGTCTATTGCTGCCTCGGGCACATTATGGCCGTTCTGCTGTGAGCCTAGATTATCGAATGGGACGAAAAACTGATAGTGAATTGTAACGTTCAGGGCCTCCTAATGACGATGGATCACTCAAATTGCGTCCCGATTCAATACATCGTCCTCCAGCAGACTTGACTTCATGGGTCTATTGCTGCCTCGGGCACCTTATGGCCGTTCTGCTGTGAATCTAGATTATCGAATGGGACGAAAAACTGATAGTGAATTGTAACGTTCAGGGCCACCTAATGACGATGGATCACTCAAATTGCGTCCCGATTCAATACATCGTCCTCCAGCCGATTTGACTCCATGGGTCTATTGCTGCCTCGGGCACCTTATGGCCGTTCTGCTGTGAATCTAGATTATCGAATGGGACGAAAAACTGATAGTGAATTGTAACGTTCAGGGCCACCTAATGACGATGGATCACTCAAATTGCGTCCCGATTCAATACATCGTCCCCAGCTGACTTGTCCCAATGGGTCTATTGCTGCCTCGGGCACCTTATGGCCGTTCTGCTGTGAGTATAGATTATCGAATGGGACGAAAAACTGATAGTGAATTGTAACGTTCAGGGCCACCTAATGACGATGGATCACTCAAATTGCGTCCTGATTCGATACATCGTCCTCCAGCAGACTTGACTTCATGGGTCAATTGCTGCCTCGGGCACCTTATGGCCGTTCTGCTGTGAGTCAAAGATTTTTGAATCGGACGAAAAACTGATAGTGAATTGTAACTTTCAGGGCCACCTAATGACGATGGATCACTCAAATTGCGTCCCGATTCAATACATCGTCCTCCAGCCGACTTCACTCCATGGGTCTATTGCTGCCTCGGGCACCTTATGGCCGTTCTGCTGTGAGTCTAGATTATAGAATGGGATGAAAAACTGATAGTGAATTGTAACGTTCAGGGCCACCTAATGACGATGGATCACTCAAATTGCGTCCCGATTCAATACATCGTCCTCCAGCCGACTTCACTCCATGGGTCTATTGCTGCCTCGGGCACCTTATGGCCGTTCTGCTGTGAGTCTAAATTATCCAATGGGACAAAAAACTGATAGTGAATTGAACGTTCAGGGCCTCCTAATGACGATGGATCACTCAAATTGCGTCCCGATTCAATACATCGTCCTCCAGCAGACTTGTCTCCATGGGTCGATTGCTGCCTCGGGCACCTAATGGCCGTTCTGCTGTGAGTCAAAGATTTTCGAATCGGACGAAAAACTGATAGTGAATTGTAACATTCAGGGCCACCTAATGACGATGGACCACGCAAATTGCGTCCCGATTCAATACATCGTCCTCCAGCCGAGTTGACTCCATGGGTCTATTGCTGCCTTGGCACCTTATGGCCGTTCTGCTGTGAATCTAGATTATCGAACGGGACGAAAAACTGGTAGTGAATTGTAACGTTCAGGGCCACCTAATGACGATGGATCACTCAAATTGCGTCCCGATTCAATACATCGTCCTCCAGCCGACATGTCTCCATGGGTCTATTGCTGCCTTGGCACCTTATGGCCGTTCTGCTGTGAGTCAAAAATTTTCGAATCGGACGAAAAACTGATAGTGAATAGTAAGGTTCAGGGCCACCTAATGACGATGGATCACTCAAATTGCGTCCAGATTCAATACATTGTCCTCCAGCAGACTGTCTCCATGGGTCTATTGCAGCCTCGGGCACCTTATGGCCGTTCAGCTGTGACTCAAAGATTTTCGAATCGGACGAAAAACTGATAGTGAATTGTAACGTTCAGGGCCTCCTAATGACGATGGAACACTCAAATTGCGTCCCGATTCAATACATCGTCCTCCAGCCGACTTGTCTCCATGGGTCTATTGCTGCCTCGGGCACCTTATGGCCGTTCTGCTGTGAGTCAAAGATTTTCGAATCGGACGAAAAACTGATAGTGAATTGTAACTTTCAGGGCCACCTAATGACGATGGATCACTCAAATTCCGTCCCGATTAAATACATCGTCCTCCAGCCGACTTGTCTCTTGCTGCCTCGGGCACCTTATGGCCGTTCTGCTGTGAGTCTAGATTATCGAATGGGACGAAAAACTGATAGTGAATTGTAACGTTCAGGGCCACCTAATGACGATGGATCACTCAAATTGCGTCCCGATTCAATACATCGTCCTCCAGCCGACTTGACTCCATGGGTCTATTGCTGCCTCGGGCACCTTATGGCCGTACTGCTGTGAGTCTAGATTATCGAATGGGACGAAAAACTGATAGTGAATTGTAACGTTCAGGGCCTCCTAATGACGACGGATCACTCAAATTGCGTCCCGATTCAATACATCGTCCTCCAGCCGACTTGACTCCATGGGTCTATTGCTGCCTCGGGCACCTTATGGCCGTTCTGCTGTGAGCCTAGATTATCGAATGGGACGAAAAACTGATAGTGAATTGTAACGTTCAGGGCCTCCTAATGACGATGGATCACTCAAATTGCGTCCCGATTCAATACATCGTCCTCCAGCAGACTTGTCTCCATGGGTCGATTGCTGCCTCGGGCACCTAACGGCCGTTCTGCTGTGAGTCAAAGATTTTCGAATCGGACGAAAAACTGATAGTGAATTGTAACATTATGGGCCACCTAATGACGATGGACCACGCAAATTGCGTCCCGATTCAGTACATCGTCCACTAGCCTCGGGCACTTTATGGCCGTTCTGCTGTGAGTCTAGATTATCGAATGGGACGAAAAACTGATAGTGAACTGTAACGTTCAGGGCCACCTAATGACGATGGATCACTCAAATTGCGTCCTGATTCGATACATCGTCCTCCAGCAGACTTGACTTCATGGGTCTATTGCTGCCTCGGGCACCTTATGGCCGTTCTGCTGTGAGTCAAAGATTTTCGAATCGGACGAAAAACTGATAGTGAATTGTAACTTTCAGGGCCACCTAATGACGATGGACCACACAAATTGCGTCCCGATTCAGTACATCGTCCACTAGCCTCGGGCACTTTATGGCCGTTCTGCTGTGAGTCTAGATTATAGAATGGGATGAAAAACTGATAGTGAATTGTAACGTTCAGGGCCACCTAATGACGATGGATCACTCAAATTGCGTCCCGATTCAATACATCGTCCTCCAGCCGACTTCACTCCATGGGTCTATTGCTGCCTCGGGCACCTTATGGCCGTTCTGCTGTGAGTCTAAATTATCGAATGGGACAAAAAACTGATAGTGAATTGAACGTTCAGGGCCTCCTAATGACGATGGATGACTCAAATTGCGTCCCGATTCAATACATCGTCCTCCAGCAGACTTGTCTCCATGGGTCGATTGCTGCCTCGGGCACCTAATGGCCGTTCTGCTGTGAGTCAAAGATTTTCGAATCGGACGAAAAACTGATAGTGAATTGTAACATTCAGGGCCTCCTAATGACGATGGAACACTAAAATTGCGTCCCGATTCAATACATCGTCCTCCAGCCGAGTTGACTCCTTGGGTCTATTGCTGCCTCGGGCACCTTATGGCCGTTCTGCTGTGAGTCTAGATTATAGAATGGGATGAAAAACTGATAGTGAATTGTAACGTTCAGGGCCACCTAATGACGATGGATCACTCAAATTGCGTCCCGATTCAATACATCGTCCTCCAGCAGACTTGTCTCCATGGGTCTATTGCTGCCTCGGTCACCTTATGGCAGGCCTGCTGTGACTCAAAGATTTTCGAATCGGACGAAAAACTGATAGTGAATTGTAACGTTCAGGGCCACCTAATGACGATGGATCACTCAAATTGCGTCCCGATTCAATACATCGTCCCCAGCCGACTTGTCTCCATGGGTCTATTGCTGCCTCGGGCACCTTATGGCCGTTCTGCTGTGAGTCTCGATTATCGAATGGGACGAAAAACTGATAGTGAATTGTAGCGTTCAGGGCCACCTAATAACGATGGATCACTCAAATTGCGTCCTGATTCAATACATCGTCCTCCAGCAGACTTGACTTCATGGGTCTAATGCTGCCTCGGGCACCTTATGGCCGTTCTGCTGTGAGTCAAAGATTTTCGAATCGGACGAAAAACTGATAGTGAATTGTAACGTTCAGGGCCTCCTAATGACGATGGATCACTCAAATTGCGTCCCGATTCAATACATCGTCCTCCAGCAGACATGTCTCCATGCGTCTATTGCTGCCTCGGGCACCTTATGGCCGTTCTGCTGTGAGTCAAAGATTTTCGAATCGGACGAAAAACTGATAGTGAATTGTAACTTTCAGGGCCACCTAATGACGATGGAACACTCAAATTGCGTCCCGATTCAATACATCGTCCTCCAGCAGACTTGTCTCCATGGGTCGATTGCTGCCTCGGGCACCTTATGGCCGTTCTGCTGTGAGTCAAAGATTTTCGATTCGGACGAAAAACTGATAGTGATTTGTAACATTCAGGGCCACCTAATGACGATGGACCACACAAAATGCGTCCCGATTCAGTACATCGTCCACTAGCCGACTTGACTCCATGGGACTATTGCTGCCTCGGGCACCTTATGGCCGTTCTGCTGTGAGTCTAGATTATAGTATGGGATGAAAAACTGATAGTGAATTGTAACGTTCAGGGCCACCTAATGACGATGGATCACTCAAATTGCGTCCCGATTCAATACATCGACCTCCAGCAGACTTGTCTCCATGGGTCTATTGCTGCCTCGGGCACCTGACGGCAGGCCTGCTGTGACTCAAAGATTTTCGAATCGGACGAAAAACTGATAGTGAATTGTAACGTTCAGGGCCTCCTAATGACGATGGAACACTCAAATTGCGTCCCGATTCAATACATCGTCCTCCAGCAGACTTGTCTCCATGGGTCTATTGCTGCCTCGGGCACCTTATGGCCGTTCTGCTGTGAGTCAAAGATTTTCGAATCGGACGAAAAACTGATAGTGAATTGTAACATTCAGGGCCACCTAATGACGATGGACCACACAAATTGCGTCCCGATTCAGTACATCGTCCTCCAGCCGACCTGACTCCATGGGTCTATTGATGCCTCAGGCACCTTATGGCCGTTCTGCTGTGAGTCTAGATTATCGAATGGGACGAAAAACTGATAGTGAATTGTAACGTTCAGGGCCACCTAATGACGATGGATCACTCAAATTGCGTCCCGATTCAATATATCGTCCTCCAGCAGACTTGTTTCCATGGGTCTATTGTTGCCTCGGGCACCTTATGGCCGTTCTGCTGTGAGTCAAAGATTTTCGAATCGGACGAAAAACTGATAGTGAATTGTAACTTTCAGGGCAACCTAATGACGATGGATCACTCAAATTGCGTCCCGATTCAATACATCGTCCACCAGCCGACATGTCTCCATGGGTCTATTGCTGCCTCGGGCACCTTATGGCCGTTCTGCTGTGAGTCTAGATTATCGAATGGGACAAAAAACTGATAGTGAATTGTAACGTTCAGGGCCTCCTAATGACGATGGAACACTCAAATTGCGTCCCGATTCAATACATCGTCCTCCAGCGGACTTGTCTCCATTGGTCTATTGCTGCCTCGGGCACCTAATGGCCGTTCTGCTGTGAGTCAAAGACTTTCGAATCGGACGAAAAACTGATAGTGAATTGTAACATTCAGGGCCACCTAATGACGATGGACCACGCAAATTGCGTCCCGATTCAATACATCGTCCTCCAGCCGAGTTGACTCCATGGGTCTATTGCTGCCTTGGCACCTTATGGCCGTTCTGCTGTGAATCTAGATTATCGAACGGGACGCAAAACTGGTAGTGAATTGTAACGTTCAGGGCCACCTAATGACGATGAATCACTCAAATTGCGTCCCGATTCAATACATCGTCCTCCAGCCGACATGTCTCCATGGGTCTAATGCTGCCTTTACACCTTATGGCCGTTCTGCTGTGAGTCAAAAATTTTCGAATCGGACGAAAAACTGATAGTGAATTGTAACGTTCAGGGCCACCTAATGACGATGGATCACTCATATTGCGTCCCGATTCAATACATTGTCCTCCATCAGACTGTCTCCATGGGTCTATTGCAGCCTCGGGCACCTTATGGCCGTTCTGCTGTGAGTCTGGATTATCGAATGGGACGAAAAACTGATAGTGAATTGTAACGTTCAGGGCCTCCTAATGACGATGGATCACTCAAATTGCGTCCCGATTAAATACATCGTCCTCCAGCCGACTTGACTCCATGGGTCTATTGCTGCCTCGGGCACCTTATGGCCGTTGTGCTGTGAGCCTAGATTATCGAATGGGACGAAAAACTGATAGTGAATTGTAACGTTCAGGGCCTCCTAATGACGATGGATCACTCAAATTGCGTCCCGATTCAATACATCGTCCTCCAGCAGACTTGTCTCCATGGGTCGATTGCTGCCTCGGGCACCTAATGGCCGTTCTGCTGTGAGTCAAAGATTTTCGAATCGGACGAAAAACTGATAGTGAATTGTAACATTCAGGGCCACCTAATGACGATGGACCACGCAAATTGCGTCCCGATTCAATACATCGTCCTCCAGCCGATTTGACTCCATGGGTCTATTGCTGCCTCGGGCACCTTATGGCCGTGCTGCTGTGAATCTAGATTATCGAATGGGACGAAAAACTGATAGTGAATTGTAACGTTCAGGGCCACCTAATGACGATGGATCACTCAAATTGCGTCCCGATTCAATACATCGTCCCCAGCCGACTTGTCTCCATGGGTCTATTGCTGCCTCGGGCACCTTATGGCCGTTCTGCTGTGAGTCTAGATTATCGAATGGGACGAAAAACAGATAGTGAATTGTAACGTTCAGGGCCACCTAATGACGATGGATCACTCAAATTGCGTCCTGATTCGATACATCGTCCTCCAGCAGACTTGACTTCATGGGTCAATTGCTGCCTCGGGCACCTTATGGCCGTTCTGCTGTGAGTCAAAGATTTTCGAATCGGACGAAAAACTGATAGTGAATTGTAACTTTCAGGGCCACCTAATGACGATGGATCACTCAAATTGCGTCCCGATTCAATACATCGTCCTCCAGCAGATTTGTCTCCATGGGTCGATTGCTGCCTCGGGCACCTTATGGCCGTTCTGCTGTGAGTCAAAGATTTTCGAATCGGACGAAAAACTGATAGTGATTTGTAACATTAAGGGCCACCTAATGACGATGGACCACACAAATTGCGTCCCGATTCAGTACATCGTCCACTAGCCGACTTGACTCCATGGGACTATTGCTGCCTCGGGCACCTTATGGCCGTTCTGCTGTGATTCTAGATTATAGAATGGGATGAAAAACTGATAGTGAATTGTAACGTTCAGGGCCACCTAATGACGATTTATCACTCAAATTGCGTCCCGATTCAATACATCGTCCTCCAGCAGACTTGTCCCCATGGGTCTATTGCTGCCTCGGGCACCTTATCGCAGGCCTGCTGTGACTCAAAGATTTTCGAATCGGACGAAAAACTGATAGTGAATTGTAACGTTCAGGGCCACCTAATGACGATGGATCACTCAAATTGCGTCCTGATACGATACATCGTCCTCCAGCAGACTTGACTTCATGGGTCTATTGCTGCCTCGGGCACCTTATGGCCGTTCTGCTGTGAGTCAAAGATTTTCGAATCGGACGAAAAACTGATAGTGAATTGTAACTTTCAGGGCCACCTAATGACGATGGATCACTCAAATTGCGTCCCGATTCAATACATCGTCCTCCAGCAGACTTGTCTCCATGGGTCGATTGCTGCCTCGGGCACCTTATGGCCGTTCTGCTGTGAGTCAAAGATTTTCGAATCGGACGAAAAACTGATAGTGATTTGTAACATTAAGGGCCACCCAATGACGATGGACCACACAAATTGCGTCCCGATTCAGTACATCGTCCACTAGCCGACTTGACTCCATGGGACTATTGCTGCCCCGGGCACCTTATGGCCGTTCTGCTGTGAGTCTAGATTATAGAATGGAATGAAAAACTGATAGTGAATTGTAACGTTCAGGGCCACCTAATGACGATGGATCACTCAAATTGCGTCCCGATTCAATACATCGTCCTCCAGCAGACTTGTCTGCAAGGGTCTATTGCTGCCTCGGGCACCTTATGGCAGGCCTGCTGTGACTCAAAGATTTTCGAATCGGACGAAAAACTGATAGTGAATTGTAACGTTCAGGGCCTCCTAATGACGATGGAACACTCAAATTGCGTCCCGATTCAATACATCGTCCTCCAGCAGACTTGTCTCCATGCGTCTATTGCTGCCTCGGGCACCTTATGGCCGTTCTGCTGTGAGTCAAAGATTTTCGAATCGGACGAAAAACTGATAGTGAATTGTAACGTTCAGGGCCACCTAATGACGATGGATCACTCAAATTGCGTCCCGATTCAATACATCGTCCTCCAGCCGACTTCACTCCATGGGTCTATTGCTGCCTCGGGCACCTTATGGCCGTTCTGCTGTGAGTCTAGATTATCGAATGGGACAAAAAACTGATAGTGAATTGTAACGGTCAGGGCCTCCTAATGACGAAGGATCACTCAAATTGCGTCCCGATTCAATACATCGTCCTCCAGCAGACTTGTCTCCATGGGTCGATTGCTGCCTCGGGCACCTAATGGCCGTTCTGCTGTGAGTCAAAGATTTTCGAATCGGACGAAAAACTGATAGTGAATTGTAACATTCAGGGCCTCCTAATGACGATGGACCACGCAAATTGCGTCCCGATTCAATACATCGTCCTCCAGCCGAGTTGACTCCATGCTTCTATTGCTGCCTCGGGCACCTTATGGCCGTTCTGCTGTGAGTCTAGATTATCGAATGGGACGAAAAACTGATAGTGAATTGTAACGTTCAGGGCCACCTAATGACGATGGATCACTCAAATTGCGTCCTGATTTAATACATCGTCCTCCAGCAGACTTGACTTCATGGGTCTATTGCTGCCTCGGGCACCTTATGGCCGTTCTGCTGTGAGTCAAAGATTTTCGAATCGGACGAAAAACTGATAGTGAATTGTAACTTTCAGGGCCACCTAATGACGATGAACCACACAAATTGCATCCCGATTCAGTACATCGTCCACTAGCCGACTTGACTCCATGGGACTATTGCTGCCTCGGGCACCTTATGGCCGTTCTGCTGTGAGTCTAGATTATAGAATGGGATGAAAAACTGATAGTGAATTGTAACGTTCAGGGCCACCTAATGACCATGGATCACTCAAATTGCGTCCCGATTCAATACATCGTCCACCAGCAGACTTGTCTCCATGGGTCTATTGCTGCCTCGGGCACCTTATGGCAGGCCTGCTGTGACTCAAAGATTTTCGAATCGGACGAAAAACTGATAGTGAATTGTAACGTTCAGGGCCTCCTAATGACGATGGATCACTCAAATTGCGTCCCGATTCAATACATCGTCCTCCAGCCGACTTGACTCCATGGGTCTATTGCTGCCTCGGGCACCTTATGGCCGTTCTGCTGTGAGCCTAGATTATCGAATGGGACGAAAAACTGATAGTGAATTGTAACGTTCAGGGCCTCCTAATGACGATGGATCACTCAAATTGCGTCCCGATTCAATACATCGTCCTCCAGCAGACTTGTCTCCATGGGTCGATTGCTGCCTCGGGCACCTAATGGCCGTTCTGCTGTGAGTCAAAGATTTTCGAATCGGACGAAAAACTGATAGTGAATTGTAACATTCAGGGCCACCTAATGACGATGGACCACGCAAATTGCGTCCCGATTCAATACATCGTCCTCCAGCCGATTTGACTCCATGGGTCTATTGCTGCCTCGGGCACCTTATGGCCGTTCTGCTGTGAGTCAAAGATTTTCGAATCGGACGAAAAACTGATAGTGAATTATAACTTTCAGGGCCACCTAATGACGATGGATCACTCAAATAGCGTCCCGATTCAATACATCGTCCTCCAGCAGACTTGTCTCCATGGGTCGATTGCTGCCTCGGGCACCTTATGGCCGTTCTGCTGTGAGTCAAAGATTTTCGAATCGGACGAAAAACTGATAGTGATTTGTAACATTAAGGGCCACCTAATGACGATGGACCACACAAATTGCGTCCCGATTCAGTACATCGTCACTAGCCGACTTGACTCCATGGGACTATTGGTGCCTCGGGCACCTTATGGCCGTTCTGCTGTGAGTCTAGATTATAGAATGGGATGAAAAACTGATAGTGAATTGTAACGTTCAGGGCCACCTAATGACGATGGAACACTCAAATTGCGTCCCGATTCAATACATCGTCCTCCAGCAGTCTTGTCTCCATGCATCTATTGCTGCCTCGGGCACCTTATGGCCGTTCTGCTGTGAGTCAAAGATTTTCGAATCGGACGAAAAACTGATAGTGAATTGTAACGTTCAGGGCCACCTAATGACGATGGATCACTCAAATTGCGTCCCGATCAATACATCGTCCTCCAGCCGACTTCACTCCATGGGTCTATTGCTGCCTCGGGCACCTTATGGCCGTTCTGCTGTGAGTCTAGATTATCGAATGGGACAAAAAACTGATAGTGAATTGTAACGTTCAGGGCCTCCTAATGACGATGGATCACTCAAATTGCGTCCCGATTCAATACATCATCCTCCAGCCGAGTTGACTCCATGGGTCTATTGCTGCCTCGGGCACCTTATGGCCGTTCTGCTGTGAGTCTAGATTATCGAATGGGACGGAAAACTGTTAGTGAATTGTAACGTTCAGGGCCACCTAATGACGATGGATCACTCAAATTGCGTCCTGATTCAATACATCGTCCTCCAGCAGACTTGACTTCATGGGTCTATTGCTGCCTCGGGCACCTTATGGCCGTTCTGCTGTGAGTCAAAGATTTTCGAATCGGACGAAAAACTGATAGTGAATTGTAACTTTCAGGGCCACCTAATGCGATGGATCACTCAAATTGCGTCCCGATTCAATACATCGTCCTCCAGCAGACTTGTCTCCATGGGTCTATTGCTGCCTCGGGCACCTTATGGCAGGCCTGCTGTGACTCAAAGATTTTCGAATCGGACGAAAAACTGATAGTGAATTGCAACGTTCAGGGCCTCCTAATGACGATGGATCACTCAAATTGCGTCCCGATTCAATACATCGTCCTCCAGCAGACATGTCTCCATGCGTCTATTGCTTGCTGCCTCGGGCACCTTATGGCCGTTCTGCTGTGAGTCTAGATTATAGAATGGGATGAAAAACTGATAGTGAATTGTAACGTTCAGGGCCACCTAATGACGATGGATCACTCAAATTGCGTCCCGATTCAATATATCGTCCTCCAGCAGACTTGTTTCCATGGGTCTATTGTTGCCTCGGGCACCTTATGGCCGTTCTGCTGTGAGTCAAAGATTTTCGAATCGGACGAAAAACTGATAGTGAATTGTAACATTCAGGGCCACCTAATGACGATGGACCACACAAATTGCGTCCCGATTCAGTACATCGTGCTCCAGCCGACCTGACTCCATGGGTCTATTGCTGCCTCAGACACCTTATGGCCGTTCTGTTGTGAGTCTAGATTATCGAATGGGACGAAAAACTGATAGTGAATTGTAACGTTCAGGGCCACCTAATGACGATGGATCACTCAAATTGCGTCCTGATTTAATACATCGTCCTCCAGCAGACTTGACTTCATGGGTCTATTGCTGCCTCGGGCACCTTATGGCCGTTCTGCTGTGAGTCAAAGATTTTCGAATCGGACGAAAAACTGATAGTGAATTGTAACTTTCAGGGCCACCTAATGACGATGAACCACACAAATTGCATCCCGATTCAGTACATCGTCCACTAGCCGACTTGACTCCATGGGACTATTGCTGCCTCGGGCACCTTATGGCCGTTCTGCTGTGAGTCTAGATTATAGAATGGGATGAAAAACTGATAGTGAATTGTAACGTTCAGGGCCACCTAATGACGATGGATCACTCAAATTGCGTCCCGATTCAATACATCGTCCACCAGCAGACTTGTCTCCATGGGTCTATTGCTGCCTCGGGCACCTTATGGCAGGCCTGCTGTGACTCAAAGATTTTCGAATCGGACGAAAAACTGATAGTGAATTGTAACGTTCAGGGCCTCCTAATGACGATGGATCACTCAAATTGCGTCCCGATTCAATACATCGTCCTCCAGCCGACTTGACTCCATGGGTCTATTGCTGCCTCGGGCACCTTATGGCCGTTCTGCTGTGAGCCTAGATTATCGAATGGGACGAAAAACTGATAGTGAATTGTAACGTTCAGGGCCTCCTAATGACGATGGATCACTCAAATTGCGTCCCGATTCAATACATCGTCCTCCAGCAGACTTGTCTCCATGGGTCGATTGCTGCCTCGGGCACCTAATGGCCGTTCTGCTGTGAGTCAAAGATTTTCGAATCGGACGAAAAACTGATAGTGAATTGTAACATTCAGGGCCACCTAATGACGATGGACCACGCAAATTGCGTCCCGATTCAATACATCGTCCTCCAGCCGATTTGACTCCATGGGTCTATTGCTGCCTCGGGCACCTTATGGCCGTTCTGCTGTGAGTCAAAGATTTTCGAATCGGACGAAAAACTGATAGTGAATTGTAACGTTCAGGGCCACCTAATGACGAAGGATCACTCAAATTGCGTCCCGATTCAATACATCGTCCTCCAGCAGACTTGTCTCCATGGGTCGATTGCTGCCTCGGGCACCTAATGGCCGTTCTGCTGTGAGTCAAAGATTTTCGAATCGGACGAAAAACTGATAGTGAATTGTAACATTCAGGGCCTCCTAATGACGATGGACCACGCAAATTGCGTCCCGATTCAATACATCGTCCTCCAGCCGAGTTGACTCCATGCTTCTATTGCTGCCTCGGGCACCTTATGGCCGTTCTGCTGTGAGTCTAGATTATCGAATGGGACGAAAAACTGATAGTGAATTGTAACGTTCAGGGCCACCTAATGACGATGGATCACTCAAATTGCGTCCTGATTTAATACATCGTCCTCCAGCAGACTTGACTTCATGGGTCTATTGCTGCCTCGGGCACCTTATGGCCGTTCTGCTGTGAGTCAAAGATTTTCGAATCGGACGAAAAACTGATAGTGAATTGTAACTTTCAGGGCCACCTAATGACGATGAACCACACAAATTGCATCCCGATTCAGTACATCGTCCACTAGCCGACTTGACTCCATGGGACTATTGCTGCCTCGGGCACCTTATGGCCGTTCTGCTGTGAGTCTAGATTATAGAATGGGATGAAAAACTGATAGTGAATTCTAACGTTCAGGGCCACCTAATGACGATGGATCACTCAAATTGCGTCCCGATTCAATACATCGTCCACCAGCAGACTTGTCTCCATGGGTCTATTGCTGCCTCGGGCACCTTATGGCAGGCCTGCTGTGACTCAAAGATTTTCGAATCGGACGAAAAACTGATAGTGAATTGTAACGTTCAGGGCCTCCTAATGACGATGGATCACTCAAATTGCGTCCCGATTCAATACATCGTCCTCCAGCCGACTTGACTCCATGGGTCTATTGCTGCCTCGGGCACCTTATGGCCGTTCTGCTGTGAGCCTAGATTATCGAATGGGACGAAAAACTGATAGTGAATTGTAACGTTCAGGGCCTCCTAATGACGATGGATCACTCAAATTGCGTCCCGATTCAATACATCGTCCTCCAGCAGACTTGTCTCCATGGGTCGATTGCTGCCTCGGGCACCTAATGGCCGTTCTGCTGTGAGTCAAAGATTTTCGAATCGGACGAAAAACTGATAGTGAATTGTAACATTCAGGGCCACCTAATGACGATGGACCACGCAAATTGCGTCCCGATTCAATACATCGTCCTCCAGCCGATTTGACTCCATGGGTCTATTGCTGCCTCGGGCACCTTATGGCCGTTCTGCTGTGAGTCAAAGATTTTCGAATCGGACGAAAAACTGATAGTGAATTATAACTTTCAGGGCCACCTAATGACGATGGATCACTCAAATAGCGTCCCGATTCAATACATCGTCCTCCAGCAGACTTGTCTCCATGGGTCGATTGCTGCCTCGGGCACCTTATGGCCGTTCTGCTGTGAGTCAAAGATTTTCGAATCGGACGAAAAACTGATAGTGATTTGTAACATTAAGGGCCACCTAATGACGATGGACCACACAAATTGCGTCCCGATTCAGTACATCGTCACTAGCCGACTTGACTCCATGGGACTATTGGTGCCTCGGGCACCTTATGGCCGTTCTGCTGTGAGTCTAGATTATAGAATGGGATGAAAAACTGATAGTGAATTGTAACGTTCAGGGCCACCTAATGACGATGGAACACTCAAATTGCGTCCCGATTCAATACATCGTCCTCCAGCAGTCTTGTCTCCATGCATCTATTGCTGCCTCGGGCACCTTATGGCCGTTCTGCTGTGAGTCAAAGATTTTCGAATCGGACGAAAAACTGATAGTGAATTGTAACGTTCAGGGCCACCTAATGACGATGGATCACTCAAATTGCGTCCCGATCAATACATCGTCCTCCAGCCGACTTCACTCCATGGGTCTATTGCTGCCTCGGGCACCTTATGGCCGTTCTGCTGTGAGTCTAGATTATCGAATGGGACAAAAAACTGATAGTGAATTGTAACGTTCAGGGCCTCCTAATGACGATGGATCACTCAAATTGCGTCCCGATTCAATACATCATCCTCCAGCCGAGTTGACTCCATGGGTCTATTGCTGCCTCGGGCACCTTATGGCCGTTCTGCTGTGAGTCTAGATTATCGAATGGGACGGAAAACTGTTAGTGAATTGTAACGTTCAGGGCCACCTAATGACGATGGATCACTCAAATTGCGTCCTGATTCAATACATCGTCCTCCAGCAGACTTGACTTCATGGGTCTATTGCTGCCTCGGGCACCTTATGGCCGTTCTGCTGTGAGTCAAAGATTTTCGAATCGGACGAAAAACTGATAGTGAATTGTAACTTTCAGGGCCACCTAATGCGATGGATCACTCAAATTGCGTCCCGATTCAATACATCGTCCTCCAGCAGACTTGACTCCATGGGTCTATTGCTGCCTCGGGCACCTTATGGCAGGCCTGCTGTGACTCAAAGATTTTCGAATCGGACGAAAAACTGATAGTGAATTGCAACGTTCAGGGCCTCCTAATGACGATGGATCACTCAAATTGCGTCCCGATTCAATACATCGTCCTCCAGCAGACATGTTTCCATGCGTCTATTGCTTGCTGCCTCGGGCACCTTATGGCCGTTCTGCTGTGAGTCTAGATTATAGAATGGGATGAAAAACTGATAGTGAATTGTAACGTTCAGGGCCACCTAATGACGATGGATCACTCAAATTGCGTCCCGATTCAATATATCGTCCTCCAGCAGACTTGTTTCCATGGGTCTATTGTTGCCTCGGGCACCTTATGGCCGTTCTGCTGTGAGTCAAAGATTTTCGAATCGGACGAAAAACTGATAGTGAATTGTAACATTCAGGGCCACCTAATGACGATGGACCACACAAATTGCGTCCCGATTCAGTACATCGTGCTCCAGCCGACCTGACTCCATGGGTCTATTGCTGCCTCAGACACCTTATGGCCGTTCTGTTGTGAGTCTAGATTATCGAATGGGACGAAAAACTGATAGTGAATTGTAACGTTCAGGGCCACCTAATGACGATGGATCACTCAAATTGCGTCCCGATTCAATATATCGTCCACCAGCAGACTTGTTTCCATGGGTCTATTGTTGCCTCGGGGACCTTATGGCCGTTCTGCTGTGAGTCAAAGATTTTCGAATCGGACGTAAAACTGATAGTGAATTGTAACTCTCAGGGCAACCTAATGACGATGGATCACTCAAATTGCGTCCCGATTCAATACATCGTACACCAGCCGACTTGTCTCCATGGGTCTATTGCTGCCTCGGGCACCTTATGGCCGTTCTGCTGTGAGTCTAGATTATCGAATGGGACGAAAAACTGATAGTGAATTGTAACGATCAGGGCCACCTAATGACGATGGATCACTCAAATTGCGTCCCGATTCAATATATCGTCCTCCAGCAGACTTGTTTCCATGGGTCTATTGTTGCCTCGGGCACCTTATGGCCGTTCTGCTGTGAGTCAAAGATTTTCGAATCGGACGAAAAACTGATAGTGAATTGTAACTTTCAGGGCAACCTAATGACGATGGATCACTCAAATTGCGTCCCGATTCAATACATCGTCCACCAGCCGACTTGTCTCCATGGGTCTATTGCTGCCTCGGGCACCTTATGGCCGTTCTGCTGTGAGTCAAAGATTTTCGAATCGGACGAAAAACTGATAGTGAATTGTAACTTTCAGGGCCACCTAATGACGATGGACCACACAAATTGCGTCCCGATTCAGTACATCGTCCACTAGCCGACTCGACTCCATGGGACTATTGCTGCCTCGGGCACCTTATGGCCGTTCTGCTGTGAGTCTAGATTATAGAATGGGATGAAAAACTGATAGTGAATTGTAACGTTCAGGGCCACCTAATGACGATGGATCACTCAAATTGCGTCCCGATTCAATACATCGTCCTCCAGCAGACTTGTCTCCATGGGTCTATTGCTGCCTCGGGCACATTATGGCAGGCCTGCTGTGACTCAAAGATTTTCGAATCGGACGAAAAACTGATAGTGAATTGTAACGTTCAGGGCCTCCTAATGACGATGGAACACTCAAATTGCGTCCCGATTCAATACATCGTCCTCCAGCCGACTTCACTCCATGGGTCTATTGCTGCCTCGGGCACCTTATGGCCGTTCTGCTGTGAGTCTAGATTATCGAATGGGACAAAAAACTGATAGTGAATTGTAACGTTCAGGGCCTCCTAATGACGATGGATCACTCAAATTGCGTCCCGATTCAATACATCATCCTCCAGCCGAGTTGACTCCATGGGTCTATTGCTGCCTCGGGCACCTTATGGCCGTTCTGCTGTGAGTCTAGATTATCGAATGGGACGGAAAACTGTTAGTGAATTGTAACGTTCAGGGCCACCTAATGACGATGGATCACTCAAATTGCGTCCTGATTCAATACATCGTCCTCCAGCAGACTTGACTTCATGGGTCTATTGCTGCCTCGGGCACTTTATGGCCGTTCTGCTGTGAGTCAAAGATTTTCGAATCGGACGAAAAACTGATAGTGAATTGTAACTTTCAGGGCCACCTAATGCGATGGATCACTCAAATTGCGTCCCGATTCAATACATCGTCCTCCAGCTGACTTGTCTCCATGGGTCTATTGCTGCCTCGGGCACCTTATGGCAGGCCTGCTGTGACTCAAAGATTTTCGAATCGGACGAAAAACTGATAGTGAATTGCAACGTTCAGGGCCTCCTAATGACGATGGATCACTCAAATTGCGTCCCGATTCAATACATCGTCCTCCAGCAGACATGTCTCCATGCGTCTATTGCTTGCTGCCTCGGGCACCTTATGGCCGTTCTGCTGTGAGTCTAGATTATAGAATGGGATGAAAAACTGATAGTGAATTGTAACGTTCAGGGCCACCTAATGACGATGGATCACTCAAATTGCGTCCCGATTCAATATATCGTCCTCCAGCAGACTTGTTTCCATGGGTCTATTGTTGCCTCGGGCACCTTATGGCCGTTCTGCTGTGAGTCAAAGATTTTCGAATCGGACGAAAAACTGATAGTGAATTGTAACATTCAGGGCCACCTAATGACGATGGACCACACAAATTGCGTCCCGATTCAGTACATCGTGCTCCAGCCGACCTGACTCCATGGGTCTATTGCTGCCTCAGACACCTTATGGCCGTTCTGTTGTGAGTCTAGATTATCGAATGGGACGAAAAACTGATAGTGAATTGTAACGTTCAGGGCCACCTAATGACGATGGATCACTCAAATTGCGTCCCGATTCAATATATCGTCCACCAGCAGACTTGTTTCCATGGGTCTATTGTTGCCTCGGGGACCTTATGGCCGTTCTGCTGTGAGTCAAAGATTTTCGAATCGGACGTAAAACTGATAGTGAATTGTAACTCTCAGGGCAACCTAATGACGATGGATCACTCAAATTGCGTCCCGATTCAATACATCGTACACCAGCCGACTTGTCTCCATGGGTCTATTGCTGCCTCGGGCACCTTATGGCCGTTCTGCTGTGAGTCTAGATTATCGAATGGGACGAAAAACTGATAGTGAATTGTAACGATCAGGGCCACCTAATGACGATGGATCACTCAAATTGCGTCCCGATTCAATATATCGTCCTCCAGCAGACTTGTTTCCATGGGTCTATTGTTGCCTCGGGCACCTTATGGCCGTTCTGCTGTGAGTCAAAGATTTTCGAATCGGACGAAAAACTGATAGTGAATTGTAACTTTCAGGGCAACCTAATGACGATGGATCACTCAAATTGCGTCCCGATTCAATACATCGTCCACCAGCCGACTTGTCTCCATGGGTCTATTGCTGCCTCGGGCACCTTATGGCCGTTCTGCTGTGAGTCAAAGATTTTCGAATCGGACGAAAAACTGATAGTGAATTGTAACTTTCAGGGCCACCTAATGACGATGGATCACTCAAATAGCGTCCCGATTCAATACATCGTCCTCCAGCAGACTTGTCTCCATGGGTCGATTGCTGCCTCGGGCACCTTATGGCCGTTCTGCTGTGAGTCAAAGATTTTCGAATCGGACGAAAAACTGATAGTGATTTGTAACATTAAGGGCCACCTAATGACGATGGACCACACAAATTGCGTCCCGATTCAGTACATCGTCCACTAGCCGACTCGACTCCATGGGACTATTGCTGCCTCGGGCACCTTATGGCCGTTCTGCTGTGAGTCTAGATTATAGAATGGGATGAAAAACTGATAGTGAATTGTAACGTTCAGGGCCACCTAATGACGATGGATCACTCAAATTGCGTCCCGATTCAATACATCGTCCTCCAGCAGACTTGTCTCCATGGGTCTATTGCTGCCTCGGGCACATTATGGCAGGCCTGCTGTGACTCAAAGATTTTCGAATCGGACGAAAAACTGATAGTGAATTGTAACGTTCAGGGCCTCCTAATGACGATGGAACACTCAAATTGCGTCCCGATTCAATACATCGTCCTCCAGCAGTCTTGTCTCCATGCGTCTATTGCTGCCTCGGGCACCCTATGGCCGTTCTGCTGTGAGTCAAAGATTTTCGAATCGGACGAAAAACTGATAGTGAATTGTAACGTTCAGGGCCACCTAATGACGATGGATCACTCAAATTGCGTCCCGATTCAATACATCGTCCTCCAGCCGACTTCACTCCATGGGTCTATTGCTGCCTCGGGCACCTTATGGCCGTTCTGCTGTGAGTCTAGATTATCGAATGGGACAAAAAACTGATAGTGAATTGTAACGTTCAGGGCCTCCTAATGACGATGGATCACTCAAATTGCGTCCCGATTCAATACATCGTCCTCCAGCAGACTTGTCTCCATGGGTCGATTGCTGCCTCGGGCACCTAATGGCCGTTCTGCTGTGAGTCAAAGATTTTCTAATCGGACGAAAGACTGATAGTGAATTGTATCATTCAGGGCCTCCTAATGACGATGGACCACGCAAATTGCGTCCCGATTCTATACATCGTCCTCCAGCCGAGTTGACTCCATGGGTCTATTGCTGCCTCGGGCACCTTATGGCCGTTCTGCTGTGAGTCTAGATTATCGAATGGGACGGAAAACTGTTAGTGAATTGTAACGTTCAGGGCCACCTAATGACGATGGATCACTCAAATTGCGTCCTGATTCAATACATCGTCCTGCAGCAGACTTGACTTCATGGGTCTATTGCTGCCTCGGGCACCTTATGGCCGTTGTGCTGTGAGTCAAAGATTTTCGAATCGGACGAAAAACTGATAGTGAATTGTAACTTTCAGGGCCACCTAATGACGATGGATCACTCAAATTGCGTCCCGATTCAATACATCGTCCTCCAGCAGACTTGTCTCCATGGGTCTATTGCTGCCTCGGGCACCTTATGGCAGGCCTGCTGTGACTCAAAGATTTTCGAATCGGACGAAAAACTGATAGTGAATTGTAACGTTCAGGGCCTCCTAATGACGATGGATCACTCAAATTGCGTCCCGATTCAATACATCGTCCTCCAGCAGACATGTCTCCATGCGTCTATTGCTTGCTGCCTCGGGCACCTTATGGCCGTTCTGCTGTGAGTCTAGATTATAGAATGGGATGAAAAACTGATAGTGAATTGTAACGTTCAGGGCCACCTAATGACGATGGATCACTCAAATTGCGTCCCAATTCAATATATCGTCCTCCAGCAGACTTGTTTCCATGGGTCTATTGTTGCCTCGGGCACCTTATGGCCGTTCTGCTGTGAGTCAAAGATTTTCGAATCGGACGAAAAACTGATAGTGAATTGTAACATTCAGGGCCACCTAATGACGATGGACCACACAAATTGCGTCCCGATTCAGTACATCGTCCTCCAGCCGACCTGACTCCATGGGTCTATTGTTGCCTCGGGCACCTTATGGCCGTTCTGCTGTGAGTCAAAGATTTTCGAATCGGACGAAAAACTGATAGTGAATTGTAACTTTCAGGGCAACCTAATGACGATGGATCACTCAAATTGCGTCCCGATTCAATACATCGTCCACCAGCCGACTTGTCTCCATGGGTCTATTGCTGCCTCGGGCACCTTATGGCCGTTCTGCTGTGAGTCTAGATTATCGAATGGGACGAAAAACTGATAGTGAATTGTAACGTTCAGGGCCACCTAATGACGATGGATCACTCAAATTGCGTCCCGATTCAATATATCGTCCTCCAGCAGACTTGTTTCCATGGGTCTATTGTTGCCTCGGGCACCTTATGGCCGTTCTGCTGTGAGTCAAAGATTTTCGAATCGGACGAAAAACTGATAGTGAATTGTAACTTTCAGGGCAACCTAATGACGATGGATCACTCAAATTGCGTCCCGATTCAATACATCGTCCACCAGCCGACTTGTCTCCATGGGTCTATTGCTGCCTCGGGCACCTTATGGCCGTTCTGCTGTGAGTCTAGATTATCGAATGGGATGAAAAACTGATAGTGAATTGTAACGTTCAGGGCCACCTAATGACGATGGATCACTCAAATTGCGTCCCGATTCAATACATCGTCCTCCAGCAGACTTGTCTCCATGGGTCTATTGCTGCCTCGGGCACCTTATGGCAGTCCTGCTGTGACTCAAAGATTTTCGAATCGGACGAAAAACTGATAGTGAATTGTAACGTTCAGGGCCTCCTAATGACGATGGAACACTCAAATTGCGTCCCGATTCAATACATCGTCCTCCAGCAGACTTGTCTCCATGGGTCTATTGCTGCCTCGGGCACCTTATGGCCGTTCTGCTGTGAGTCAAAGATTTTCGAATCGGACGAAAAACTGATAGTGAATTGTAACATTCAGGGCCACCTAATGACGATGGAACACACAAATTGCGTCCCGATTCAGTACATCGTCCTCCAGCCGACCTGACTCCATGGGTCTATTGCTGCCTCGGGCACCTTATGGCCGTTCTGCTGTGAGTCTAGATTATCGAATGGGACGAAAAATTGATAGTGAATTGTAACGTTCAGGGCCACCTAATGACGATGGATCACTCAAATTGCGTCCCGATTCAATACATCGTCCTCCAGCAGACTTGTCTCCATGGGTCTATTGCTGCCTCGGGCACCTTATGGCCGTTCTGCTGTGAGTCAAAGATTTTCGAATCGGACGAAAAACTGATAGTGAATTGTAACGTTCAGGGCCACCTAATGACGATGGATCACTCAAATTGCGTCCCGATTCAATACATCGTCCACCAGCCGACTTGTCTCCATGGATCTATTGCTGCCTCGGGCACCTTATGGCCGTTCTGCTGTGAGTCAAAGATTTTCGAATCGGACGAAAAACTGATAGTGAATTGTAACGTTCAGGGCCTCCTAATGACGATGGAACACTCAAATTGCGTCCCGATTCAATACATCGTCCTCCAGCAGACTTGTCTCCATGCGTCTATTGCTGCCTCGGGCACCTTATGGCCGTTCTGCTGTGAGTCAAAGATTTTCGAATCGGACGAAAAACTGATAGTGAATTGTAACTTTCAGGGCCTCCTAATGACGATGGAACACTCAAATTGCGTCCCGATTCAATACATCGTCCTCCAGCAGACTTGTCTCCATGGGTCTATTGCTGCCTCGGGCACCTTATGGCCGTTCTGCTGTGAGTCAAAGATTTTCGAATCGGACGAAAAACTGATAGTGAATTGTAACGTTCAGGGCCACCTAATGACGATGGATCACTCAAATTGCGTCCCGATTCAATACATCGTCTTCCAGCCGACATGTCTCCATGGGTCTATTGCTGCCTTGGCCACTTATGGCCGTTCTGCTGTGAGTCAAAGATTTTCGAATCGGACGAAAAACTGATAGTGAATTGTAACGTTCAGGGCCTCCTAATGACGATGGAACACTAAAATTGCGTCCCGATTCAATACATCGTCCTCCAGCAGACTTGACTTCATGGGTCTATTGCTGCCTCGGGCACCTTATGACCGTTCTGCTGTGAGTCAAAGATTTTCGAATCGGACGAAAAACTGATAGTGAATTGTAACGTTCAGGGCCACCTAATGACGATGGATCACTCAAATTGCGTCCCGATTCAATACATCGTCCTCCAGCAGACTTGTCTCCATGGGTCTATTGCTGCCTCGGGCACCTTATGGCAGTCCTGCTGTGACTCAAAGATTTTCGAATCGGACGAAAAACTGATAGTGAATTGTAACGTTCAGGGCCACCTAATGACGATGGAACACTCAAATTGCGTCCCGATTCAATACATCGTCCTCCAGCAGACTTGTCTCCATGGGTCTATTGCTGATTCGGGCACCTTATGGCCGTTCTGCTGTGAGTCAAAGATTTTCGAATCGGACGAAAAACTGATAGTGAATTGTAACATTCAGGGCCACCTAATGACGATGGACCACACAAATAGCGTCCCGATTCAGTACATCGTCCTCCAGCCGAACTGACTCCATGGGTCTATTGCTGCCTCGGGCACCTTATGGCCGTTCTGCTGTGAGTCTAGATTATCGAATGGGACGAAAAACTGATAGTGAATTGTAACTTTCAGGGCCACCTAATGACGATGGATCACTCAAATTGCGTCCCGATTCAATACATCGTCCACCAGCCAACTTGTCTCCATGGGTCTATTGCTGCCTCGGGCACCTTATGGCCGTTCTGCTGTGAGTCAAAGATTTTCGAATCGGACGAAAAACTGATAGTGAATTGTAACGTTCAGGGCACCTAATGACGATGGATCACTCAAATTGCGTCCCGATTCAATACATCGTCCACCAGCCGACTTGTCTCCATGGGTCTATTGCTGCCTCGGGCACCTTATGGCCGTTCTGCTGTGAGTCAAAGATTTTCGAATCGGACGAAAAACTGATAGTGAATTGTAACGTTCAGGGCCTCCTAATGACGATGGAACACTAAAATTGCGTCCCGATTCAATACATCGTCCTCCAGCAGACTTGACTTCATGGGTCTATTGCTGCCTCGGGCACCTTATGGCCGTTCTGCTGTGAGTCAAGATTTTCGAATCGGACGAAAAACTGATAGTGAATTGTAACGTTCAGGACCACCTATTGACGATGGATCACTCAAATTGCGTCCCGATTCAATACATTGTCCTCCAGCAGACTGTCTCCATTGGTCTATTGCAGCCTCGGCACCTTATGGCCGTTCAGCTGTGACTCAAAGATTTTCGAATCGGACGAAAAACTGATAGTGAATTGTAACGTTCAGGGCCTCCTAATGACGATGGAACACTCAAATTGCGTCCCGATTCAATACATCGTCCTCCAGCAGACTTGTCTCCATGGGTCTATTGCTGCCTCGGGCACCCTATGGCCGTTCTGCTGTGAGTCAAAGATTTTCGAATCGGACGAAAAACTGATAGTGAATTGTAACATTCAGGGCCACCTAATGACGATGGATCACTCAAATTGCGTCCCGATTCAATACATCGTCCTCCAGCCGACATGTCTCCATGGGTCTATTGCTGCCTTGGCACCATATGGCCGTTCTGCTGTGAGTCAAAGATTTTCGAATCGGACGAAAAACTGATAGTGAATTGTAACATTCAGGGCCACCTAATGACGATGGAACACACAAATTGCGTCCCGATTCAGTACATCGTCCTCCAGCCGACCTGACTCCATGGGTCTATTGCTGCCTCGGGCACCTTATGGCCGTTCTGCTGTGAGTCTAGATTATCGAATGGGACGAAAAATTGATAGTGAATTGTAACGTTCAGGGCCACCTAATAACGATGGATCACTCAAATTGCGTCCCGATTCAATACATCGTCCTCCAGCAGACTTGTCTCCATGGGTCTATTGCTGCCTCGGGCACCTTATGGCCGTTCTGCTGTGAGTCAAAGATTTTCGAATCGGACGAAAAACTGATAGTGAATTGTAACGTTCAGGGCCACCTAATGACGATGGATCACTCAAATTGCGTCCCGATTCAATACATCGTCCACCAGCCGACTTGTCTCCATGGATCTATTGCTGCCTCGGGCACCTTATGGCCGTTCTGCTGTGAGTCAAAGATTTTCGAATCGGACGAAAAACTGATAGTGAATTGTAACGTTCAGGGCCTCCTAATGACGATGGAACACTCAAATTGCGTCCCGATTCAATACATCGTCCTCCAGCAGACTTGTCTCCATGCGTCTATTGCTGCCTCGGGCACCTTATGGCCGTTCTGCTGTGAGTCAAAGATTTTCGAATCGGACGAAAAACTGATAGTGAATTGTAACTTTCAGGGCCTCCTAATGACGATGGAACACTCAAATTGCGTCCCGATTCAATACATCGTCCTCCAGCAGACTTGTCTCCATGGGTCTATTGCTGCCTCGGGCACCTTATGGCCGTTCTGCTGTGAGTCAAAGATTTTCGAATCGGACGAAAAACTGATAGTGAATTGTAACGTTCAGGGCCACCTAATGACGATGGATCACTCAAATTGCGTCCCGATTCAATACATCGTCTTCCAGCCGACATGTCTCCATGGGTCTATTGCTGCCTTGGCCACTTATGACCGTTCTGCTGTGAGTCAAAGATTTTCGAATCGGACGAAAAACTGATAGTGAATTGTAACGTTCAGGGCCTCCTAATGACGATGGAGCACTAAAATTGCGTCCCGATTCAATACATCGTCCTCCAGCAGACTTGACTTCATGGGTCTATTGCTGCCTCGGGCACCTTATGACCGTTCTGCTGTGAGTCAAAGATTTTCGAATCGGACGAAAAACTGATAGTGAATTGTAACGTTCAGGGCCACCTAATGACGATGGATCACTCAAATTGCGTCCCGATTCAATACATCGTCCTCCAGCAGACTTGTCTCCATGGGTCTATTGCTGCCTCGGGCACCTTATGGCAGTCCTGCTGTGACTCAAAGATTTTCGAATCGGACGAAAAACTGATAGTGAATTGTAACGTTCAGGGCCTCCTAATGACGATGGAACACTCAAATTGCGTCCCGATTCAATACATCGTCCTCCAGCAGACTTGTCTCCATGGGTCTATTGCTGCCTCGGGCACCTTATGGCCGTTCTGCTGTGAGTCAAAGATTTTCGAATCGGACGAAAAACTGATAGTGAATTGTAACATTCAGGGCCACCTAATGACGATGGACCACACAAATAGCGTCCCGATTCAGTACATCGTCCTCCAGTCGACCTGACTCCATGGGTCTATTGCTGCCTCGGGCACCTTATGGCCGTTCTGCTGTGAGTCTAGATTATCGAATGGGACGAAAAACTGATAGTGAATTGTAACTTTCAGGGCCACCTAATGACGATGGATCACTCAAATTGCGTCCCGATTCAATACATCGTCCACCAGCCAACTTGTCTCCATGGGTCTATTGCTGCCTCGGGCACCTTATGGCCGTTCTGCTGTGAGTCAAAGATTTTCGAATCGGACGAAAAACTGATAGTGAATTGTAACATTCAGGGCCTCCTAATGACGATGGACCACGCAAATTGCGTCCCGATTCAATACATCGTCCTCCAGCCGAGTTGACTCCATGCTTCTATTGCTGCCTCGGGCACCTTATGGCCGTTCTGCTGTGAGTCTAGATTATCGAATGGGACGAAAAACTGATAGTGAATTGTAACGCTCAGGGCCACCTAATGACGATGGATCACTCAAATTGCGTCCTGATTTAATACATCGTCCTCCAGCAGACTTGACTTCATGGGTCTATTGCTGCCTCGGGCACCTTATGGCCGTTCTGCTGTGAGTCAAAGATTTTCGAATCGGACGAAAAACTGATAGTGAATTGTAACTTTCAGGGCCACCTAATGACGATGAACCACACAAATTGCATCCCGATTCAGTACATCGTCCACTAGCCGACTTGACTCCATGGGACTATTGCTGCCTCGGGCACCTTATGGCCGTTCTGCTGTGAGTCTAGATTATAGAATGGGATGAAAAACTGATAGTGAATTGTAACGTTCAGGGCCACCTAATGACGATGGATCACTCAAATTGCGTCCCGATTCAATACATCGTCCTCCAGCAGACTTGTCTCCATGGGTCTATTGCTGCCTCGGGCACCTTATGGCAGGCCTGCTGTGACTCAAAGATTTTCGAATCGGACGAAAAACTGATAGTGAATTGTAACGTTCAGGGCCTCCTAATGACGATGGATCACTCAAATTGCGTCCCGATTCAATACATCGTCCTCCAGCCGACTTGACTCCATGGGTCTATTGCTGCCTCGGGCACCTTATGGCCGTTCTGCTGTGAGCCTAGATTATCGAATGGGACGAAAAACTGATAGTGAATTGTAACGTTCAGGGCCTCCTAATGACGATGGATCACTCAAATTGCGTCCCGATTCAATACATCGTCCTCCAGCAGACTTGTCTCCATGGGTCGATTGCTGCCTCGGGCACCTAATGGCCGTTCTGCTGTGAGTCAAAGATTTTCGAATCGGACGAAAAACTGATAGTGAATTGTAACATTCAGGGCCACCTAATGACGATGGACCACGCAAATTGCGTCCCGATTCAATACATCGTCCTCCAGCCGATTTGACTCCATGGGTCTATTGCTGCCTCGGGCACCTTATGGCCGTTCTGCTGTGAGTCAAAGATTTTCGAATCGGACGAAAAACTGATAGTGAATTATAACTTTCAGGGCCACCTAATGACGATGGATCACTCAAATAGCGTCCCGATTCAATACATCGTCCTCCAGCAGACTTGTCTCCATGGGTCGATTGCTGCCTCGGGCACCTTATGGCCGTTCTGCTGTGAGTCAAAGATTTTCGAATCGGACGAAAAACTGATAGTGATTTGTAACATTAAGGGCCACCTAATGACGATGGACCACACAAATTGCGTCCCGATTCAGTACATCGTCACTAGCCGACTTGACTCCATGGGACTATTGGTGCCTCGGGCACCTTATGGCCGTTCTGCTGTGAGTCTAGATTATAGAATGGGATGAAAAACTGATAGTGAATTGTAACGTTCAGGGCCACCTAATGACGATGGATCACTCAAATTGCGTCCCGATTCAATACATCGTCCTCCAGCAGACTTGTCTCCATGGGTCTATTGCTGCCTCGGGCACATTATGGCAGGCCTGCTGTGACTCAAAGATTTTCGAATCGGACGAAAAACTGATAGTGAATTGTAACGTTCAGGGCCTCCTAATGACGATGGAACACTCAAATTGCGTCCCGATTCAATACATCGTCCTCCAGCAGTCTTGTCTCCATGCATCTATTGCTGCCTCGGGCACCTTATGGCCGTTCTGCTGTGAGTCAAAGATTTTCGAATCGGACGAAAAACTGATAGTGAATTGTAACGTTCAGGGCCACCTAATGACGATGGATCACTCAAATTGCGTCCCGATCAATACATCGTCCTCCAGCCGACTTCACTCCATGGGTCTATTGCTGCCTCGGGCACCTTATGGCCGTTCTGCTGTGAGTCTAGATTATCGAATGGGACAAAAAACTGATAGTGAATTGTAACGTTCAGGGCCTCCTAATGACGATGGATCACTCAAATTGCGTCCCGATTCAATACATCGTCCTCCAGCCGAGTTGACTCCATGGGTCTATTGCTGCCTCGGGCACCTTATGGCCGTTCTGCTGTGAGTCTAGATTATCGAATGGGACGGAAAACTGTTAGTGAATTGTAACGTTCAGGGCCACCTAATGACGATGGATCACTCAAATTGCGTCCTGATTCAATACATCGTCCTCCAGCAGACTTGACTTCATGGGTCTATTGCTGCCTCGGGCACCTTATGGCCGTTCTGCTGTGAGTCAAAGATTTTCGAATCGGACGAAAAACTGATAGTGAATTGTAACTTTCAGGGCCACCTAATGCGATGGATCACTCAAATTGCGTCCCGATTCAATACATCGTCCTCCAGCAGACTTGTCTCCATGGGTCTATTGCTGCCTCGGGCACCTTATGGCAGGCCTGCTGTGACTCAAAGATTTTCGAATCGGACGAAAAACTGATAGTGAATTGCAACGTTCAGGGCCTCCTAATGACGATGGATCACTCAAATTGCGTCCCGATTCAATACATCGTCCTCCAGCAGACATGTCTCCATGCGTCTATTGCTTGCTGCCTCGGGCACCTTATGGCCGTTCTGCTGTGAGTCTAGATTATAGAATGGGATGAAAAACTGATAGTGAATTGTAACGTTCAGGGCCACCTAATGACGATGGATCACTCAAATTGCGTCCCGATTCAATATATCGTCCTCCAGCAGACTTGTTTCCATGGGTCTATTGTTGCCTCGGGCACCTTATGGCCGTTCTGCTGTGAGTCAAAGATTTTCGAATCGGACGAAAAACTGATAGTGAATTGTAACATTCAGGGCCACCTAATGACGATGGACCACACAAATTGCGTCCCGATTCAGTACATCGTGCTCCAGCCGACCTGACTCCATGGGTCTATTGCTGCCTCAGACACCTTATGGCCGTTCTGTTGTGAGTCTAGATTATCGAATGGGACGAAAAACTGATAGTGAATTGTAACGTTCAGGGCCACCTAATGACGATGGATCACTCAAATTGCGTCCCGATTCAATATATCGTCCACCAGCAGACTTGTTTCCATGGGTCTATTGTTGCCTCGGGGACCTTATGGCCGTTCTGCTGTGAGTCAAAGATTTTCGAATCGGACGTAAAACTGATAGTGAATTGTAACTCTCAGGGCAACCTAATGACGATGGATCACTCAAATTGCGTCCCGATTCAATACATCGTACACCAGCCGACTTGTCTCCATGGGTCTATTGCTGCCTCGGGCACCTTATGGCCGTTCTGCTGTGAGTCTAGATTATCGAATGGGACGAAAAACTGATAGTGAATTGTAACGATCAGGGCCACCTAATGACGATGGATCACTCAAATTGCGTCCCGATTCAATATATCGTCCTCCAGCAGACTTGTTTCCATGGGTCTATTGTTGCCTCGGGCACCTTATGGCCGTTCTGCTGTGAGTCAAAGATTTTCGAATCGGACGAAAAACTGATAGTGAATTGTAACTTTCAGGGCAACCTAATGACGATGGATCACTCAAATTGCGTCCCGATTCAATACATCGTCCACCAGCCGACTTGTCTCCATGGGTCTATTGCTGCCTCGGGCACCTTATGGCCGTTCTGCTGTGAGTCAAAGATTTTCGAATCGGACGAAAAACTGATAGTGAATTGTAACTTTCAGGGCCACCTAATGACGATGGATCACTCAAATAGCGTCCCGATTCAATACATCGTCCTCCAGCAGACTTGTCTCCATGGGTCGATTGCTGCCTCGGGCACCTTATGGCCGTTCTGCTGTGAGTCAAAGATTTTCGAATCGGACGAAAAACTGATAGTGATTTGTAACATTAAGGGCCACCTAATGACGATGGACCACACAAATTGCGTCCCGATTCAGTACATCGTCCACTAGCCGACTCGACTCCATGGGACTATTGCTGCCTCGGGCACCTTATGGCCGTTCTGCTGTGAGTCTAGATTATAGAATGGGATGAAAAACTGATAGTGAATTGTAACGTTCAGGGCCACCTAATGACGATGGATCACTCAAATTGCGTCCCGATTCAATACATCGTCCTCCAGCAGACTTGTCTCCATGGGTCTATTGCTGCCTCGGGCACATTATGGCAGGCCTGCTGTGACTCAAAGATTTTCGAATCGGACGAAAAACTGATAGTGAATTGTAACGTTCAGGGCCTCCTAATGACGATGGAACACTCAAATTGCGTCCCGATTCAATACATCGTCCTCCAGCAGTCTTGTCTCCATGCGTCTATTGCTGCCTCGGGCACCCTATGGCCGTTCTGCTGTGAGTCAAAGATTTTCGAATCGGACGAAAAACTGATAGTGAATTGTAACGTTCAGGGCCACCTAATGACGATGGATCACTCAAATTGCGTCCCGATTCAATACATCGTCCTCCAGCCGACTTCACTCCATGGGTCTATTGCTGCCTCGGGCACCTTATGGCCGTTCTGCTGTGAGTCTAGATTATCGAATGGGACAAAAAACTGATAGTGAATTGTAACGTTCAGGGCCTCCTAATGACGATGGATCACTCAAATTGCGTCCCGATTCAATACATCGTCCTCCAGCAGACTTGTCTCCATGGGTCGATTGCTGCCTCGGGCACCTAATGGCCGTTCTGCTGTGAGTCAAAGATTTTCTAATCGGACGAAAAACTGATAGTGAATTGTATCATTCAGGGCCTCCTAATGACGATGGACCACGCAAATTGCGTCCCGATTCTATACATCGTCCTCCAGCCGAGTTGACTCCATGGGTCTATTGCTGCCTCGGGCACCTTATGGCCGTTCTGCTGTGAGTCTAGATTATCGAATGGGACGGAAAACTGTTAGTGAATTGTAACGTTCAGGGCCACCTAATGACGATGGATCACTCAAATTGCGTCCTGATTCAATACATCGTCCTGCAGCAGACTTGACTTCATGGGTCTATTGCTGCCTCGGGCACCTTATGGCCGTTGTGCTGTGAGTCAAAGATTTTCGAATCGGACGAAAAACTGATAGTGAATTGTAACTTTCAGGGCCACCTAATGGCGATGGATCACTCAAATTGCGTCCCGATTCAATACATCGTCCTCCAGCAGACTTGTCTCCATGGGTCTATTGCTGCCTCGGGCACCTTATGGCAGGCCTGCTGTGACTCAAAGATTTTCGAATCGGACGAAAAACTGATAGTGAATTGTAACGTTCAGGGCCTCCTAATGACGATGGATCACTCAAATTGCGTCCCGATTCAATACATCGTCCTCCAGCAGACATGTCTCCATGCGTCTATTGCTTGCTGCCTCGGGCACCTTATGGCCGTTCTGCTGTGAGTCTAGATTATAGAATGGGATGAAAAACTGATAGTGAATTGTAACGTTCAGGGCCACCTAATGACGATGGATCACTCAAATTGCGTCCCGATTCAATATATCGTCCTCCAGCAGACTTGTTTCCATGGGTCTATTGTTGCCTCGGGCACCTTATGGCCGTTCTGCTGTGAGTCAAAGATTTTCGAATCGGACGAAAAACTGATAGTGAATTGTAACATTCAGGGCCACCTAATGACGATGGACCACACAAATTGCGTCCCGATTCAGTACATCGTCCTCCAGCCGACCTGACTCCATGGGTCTATTGTTGCCTCGGGCACCTTATGGCCGTTCTGCTGTGAGTCAAAGATTTTCGAATCGGACGAAAAACTGATAGTGAATTGTAACTTTCAGGGCAACCTAATGACGATGGATCACTCAAATTGCGTCCCGATTCAATACATCGTCCACCAGCCGACTTGTCTCCATGGGTCTATTGCTGCCTCGGGCACCTTATGGCCGTTCTGCTGTGAGTCTAGATTATCGAATGGGACGAAAAACTGATAGTGAATTGTAACGTTCAGGGCCACCTAATGACGATGGATCACTCAAATTGCGTCCCGATTCAATATATCGTCCTCCAGCAGACTTGTTTCCATGGGTCTATTGTTGCCTCGGGCACCTTATGGCCGTTCTGCTGTGAGTCAAAGATTTTCGAATCGGACGAAAAACTGATAGTGAATTGTAACTTTCAGGGCAACCTAATGACGATGGATCACTCAAATTGCGTCCCGATTCAATACATCGTCCACCAGCCGACTTGTCTCCATGGGTCTATTGCTGCCTCGGGCACCTTATGGCCGTTCTGCTGTGAGTCAAAGATTTTCGAATCGGACGAGAAACTGATAGTGAATTGTAACGTTCGTGCCACCTAATGACGATGGATCACTCAAATTGCGTCCCGATTCAATACATCGTCCTCCAGCCGACTTGACTCCATGGGTCTACTGCTGCCTCGGGCACCTTATGGCCGTTCTGCTGTGAGTCTAGATTATCGAATGGGACAAAAAACTGATAGCGAATTGTAACGTTCAGGGCCTCCTAATGACGATGGATCACTCAAATTGCGTCCCGATTCAATACATCGTCCTCCAGCGGACTTGTCTCCATTGGTCTATTGCTGCCTCGGGCACCTAATGGCCGTTCTGCTGTGAGTCAAAGACTTTCGAATCGGACGAAAAACTGATAGTGAATTGTAACACTCAGGGCCACCTAATGACGATGGACCACGCAAATTGCGTCCCGATTCAATACATCGTCCTCCAGCCGAGTTGACTCCATGGGTAAATTGCTGCCTTGGCACCTTATGGCCGTTCTGCTGTGAATCTAGATTATCGAATGGGACGAAAAACTGGTAGTGAATTGTAACGTTCAGGGTCACCTAATGACGATGGATCACTCAAATTGCGTCCCGATTCAATACATCGTCCTCCAGCCGACTTGTCTCCATTGGTCTATTGCTGCCTCTGGCACCTTATGGCCGTTCTGCTGTGGGTCTAGATTATCGAATGGGACGAAAAACTGATAGTGAATTGTAACTTTCAGGGCCACCTAATGACGATGGATCACTCAAATCCGTCCCTATTCAATACATCGTCCTCCAGCAGACTTGTCTCCATGGGTCGATTGCTGCCTCGGGCACCTTATGGCCGTTCTGCTGTGAGTCAAAGATTTTCGAATCGGACGAAAAACCTGATAGTGATTTGTAACATTCAGGGCCACCTAATGACGATGGACCACACAAATTGCGTCCCGATTCAGTACATCGTCCACTAGCCGACTTGACTCCATGGGACTATTGCTGCCTCGGGCACCTTATGGCCGTTCTGCTGTGAGTCTAGATTATCGAATGGGATGAAAAACTGATAGTGAATTGTAACGTTCAGGGCCACCTAATGACGATGGATCACTCAAATTGCGTCCCGATTCAATACATCGTCCTCCAGCAGACTTGTCTCCATGGGTCTATTGCTGCCTCGGGCACCTTATGGCAGTCCTGCTGTGACTCAAAGATTTTCGAATCGGACGAAAAACTGATAGTGAATTGTAACATTCAGGGCCACCTAATGACGATGGAACACACAAATTGCGTCCCGATTCAGTACATCGTCCTCCAGCCGACCTGACTCCATGGGTCTATTGCTGCCTCGGGCACCTTATGGCCGTTCTGCTGTGAGTCTAGATTATCGAATGGGACGAAAAATTGATAGTGAATTGTAACGTTCAGGGCCACCTAATGACGATGGATCACTCAAATTGCGTCCCGATTCAATACATCGTCCTCCAGCAGACTTGTCTCCATGGGTCTATTGCTGCCTCGGGCACCTTATGGCCGTTCTGCTGTGAGTCAAAGATTTTCGAATCGGACGAAAAACTGATAGTGAATTGTAACGTTCAGGGCCACCTAATGACGATGGATCACTCAAATTGCGTCCCGATTCAATACATCGTCCACCAGCCGACTTGTCTCCATGGATCTATTGCTGCCTCGGGCACCTTATGGCCGTTCTGCTGTGAGTCAAAGATTTTCGAATCGGACGAAAAACTGATAGTGAATTGTAACGTTCAGGGCCTCCTAATGACGATGGAACACTCAAATTGCGTCCCGATTCAATACATCGTCCTCCAGCAGACTTGTCTCCATGCGTCTATTGCTGCCTCGGGCACCTTATGGCCGTTCTGCTGTGAGTCAAAGATTTTCGAATCGGACGAAAAACTGATAGTGAATTGTAACTTTCAGGGCCTCCTAATGACGATGGAACACTCAAATTGCGTCCCGATTCAATACATCGTCCTCCAGCAGACTTGTCTCCATGGGTCTATTGCTGCCTCGGGCACCTTATGGCCGTTCTGCTGTGAGTCAAAGATTTTCGAATCGGACGAAAAACTGATAGTGAATTGTAACGTTCAGGGCCACCTAATGACGATGGATCACTCAAATTGCGTCCCGATTCAATACATCGTCTTCCAGCCGACATGTCTCCTTGGGTCTATTGCTGCCTTGGCCACTTATGGCCGTTCTGCTGTGAGTCAAAGATTTTCGAATCGGACGAAAAACTGATAGTGAATTGTAACGTTCAGGGCCTCCTAATGACGATGGAACACTAAAATTGCGTCCCGATTCAATACATCGTCCTCCAGCAGACTTGACTTCATGGGTCTATTGCTGCCTCGGGCACCTTATGACCGTTCTGCTGTGAGTCAAAGATTTTCGAATCGGACGAAAAACTGATAGTGAATTGTAACGTTCAGGGCCACCTAATGACGATGGATCACTCAAATTGCGTCCCGATTCAATACATCGTCCTCCAGCAGACTTGTCTCCATGGGTCTATTGCTGCCTCGGGCACCTTATGGCAGTCCTGCTGTGACTCAAAGATTTTCGAATCGGACGAAAAACTGATAGTGAATTGTAACGTTCAGGGCCTCCTAATGACGATGGAACACTCAAATTGCGTCCCGATTCAATACATCGTCCTCCAGCAGACTTGTCTCCATGGGTCTATTGCTGCCTCGGGCACCTTATGGCCGTTCTGCTGTGAGTCAAAGATTTTCGAATCGGACGAAAAACTGATAGTGAATTGTAACGTTCAGGGCCACCTAATGACGATGGATCACTCAAATTGCGTCCCGATTCAATACATCGTCCACCAGCCGACTTGTCTCCATGGGTCTATTGCTGCCTCGGGCACCTTATGGCCGTTCTGCTGTGAGTCTAGATTATCGAATGGGACGAAAAACTGATAGTGAATTGTAACTTTCAGGGCCACCTAATGACGATGGATCACTCAAATTGCGTCCCGATTCAATACATCGTCCACCAGCCAACTTGTCTCCATGGGTCTATTGCTGCCTCGGGCACCTTATGGCTGTTCTGCTGTGAGTCAAAGATTTTCGAATCGGACGAAAAACTGATAGTGAATTGTAACGTTCAGGGCACCTAATGACGATGGATCACTCAAATTGCGTCCCGATTCAATACATCGTCCACCAGCCGACTTGTCTCCATGGGTCTATTGCTGCCTCGGGCACCTTATGGCCGTTCTGCTGTGAGTCAAAGATTTTCGAATCGGACGAAAAACTGATAGTGAATTGTAACGTTCAGGGCCTCCTAATGACGATGGAACACTAAAATTGCGTCCCGATTCAATACATCGTCCTCCAGCAGACTTGACTTCATGGGTCTATTGCTGCCTCGGGCACCTTATGGCCGTTCTGCTGTGAGTCAAGATTTTCGAATCGGACGAAAAACTGATAGTGAATTGTAACGTTCAGGACCACCTATTGACGATGGATCACTCAAATTGCGTCCCGATTCAATACATTGTCCTCCAGCAGACTGTCTCCATTGGTCTATTGCAGCCTCGGCACCTTATGGCCGTTCAGCTGTGACTCAAAGATTTTCGAATCGGACGAAAAACTGATAGTGAATTGTAACGTTCAGGGCCTCCTAATGACGATGGAACACTCAAATTGCGTCCCGATTCAATACATCGTCCTCCAGCAGACTTGTCTCCATGGGTCTATTGCTGCCTCGGGCACCCTATGGCCGTTCTGCTGTGAGTCAAAGATTTTCGAATCGGACGAAAAACTGATAGTGAATTGTAACATTCAGGGCCACCTAATGACGATGGATCACTCAAATTGCGTCCCGATTCAATACATCGTCCTCCAGCCGACATGTCTCCATGGGTCTATTGCTGCCTTGGCACCATATGGCCGTTCTGCTGTGAGTCAAAGATTTTCGAATCGGACGAAAAACTGATAGTGAATTGTAACATTCAGGGCCACCTAATGACGATGGAACACACAAATTGCGTCCCGATTCAGTACATCGTCCTCCAGCCGACCTGACTCCATGGGTCTATTGCTGCCTCGGGCACCTTATGGCCGTTCTGCTGTGAGTCTAGATTATCGAATGGGACGAAAAATTGATAGTGAATTGTAACGTTCAGGGCCACCTAATGACGATGGATCACTCAAATTGCGTCCCGATTCAATACATCGTCCTCCAGCAGACTTGTCTCCATGGGTCTATTGCTGCCTCGGGCACCTTATGGCCGTTCTGCTGTGAGTCAAAGATTTTCGAATCGGACGAAAAACTGATAGTGAATTGTAACGTTCAGGGCCACCTAATGACGATGGATCACTCAAATTGCGTCCCGATTCAATACATCGTCCACCAGCCGACTTGTCTCCATGGATCTATTGCTGCCTCGGGCACCTTATGGCCGTTCTGCTGAGAGTCAAAGATTTTCGAATCGGACGAAAAACTGATAGTGAATTGTAACGTTCAGGGCCTCCTAATGACGATGGAACACTCAAATTGCGTCCCGATTCAATACATCGTCCTCCAGCAGACTTGTCTCCATGCGTCTATTGCTGCCTCGGGCACCTTATGGCCGTTCTGCTGTGAGTCAAAGATTTTCGAATCGGACGAAAAACTGATAGTGAATTGTAACTTTCAGGGCCTCCTAATGACGATGGAACACTCAAATTGCGTCCCGATTCAATACATCGTCCTCCAGCAGACTTGTCTCCATGGGTCTATTGCTGCCTCGGGCACCTTATGGCCGTTCTGCTGTGAGTCAAAGATTTTCGAATCGGACGAAAAACTGATAGTGAATTGTAACGTTCAGGGCCACCTAATGACGATGGATCACTCAAATTGCGTCCCGATTCAATACATCGTCTTCCAGCCGACATGTCTCCATGGGTCTATTGCTGCCTTGGCCACTTATGACCGTTCTGCTGTGAGTCAAAGATTTTCGAATCGGACGAAAAACTGATAGTGAATTGTAACGTTCAGGGCCTCCTAATGACGATGGAACACTAAAATTGCGTCCCGATTCAATACATCGTCCTCCAGCAGACTTGACTTCATGGGTCTATTGCTGCCTCGGGCACCTTATGACCGTTCTGCTGTGAGTCAAAGATTTTCGAATCGGACGAAAAACTGATAGTGAATTGTAACGTTCAGGGCCACCTAATGACGATGGATCACTCAAATTGCGTCCCGATTCAATACATCGTCCTCCAGCAGACTTGTCTCCATGGGTCTATTGCTGCCTCGGGCACCTTATGGCAGTCCTGCTGTGACTCAAAGATTTTCGAATCGGACGAAAAACTGATAGTGAATTGTAACGTTCAGGGCCTCCTAATGACGATGGAACACTCAAATTGCGTCCCGATTCAATACATCGTCCTCCAGCAGACTTGTCTCCATGGGTCTATTGCTGCCTCGGGCACCTTATGGCCGTTCTGCTGTGAGTCAAAGATTTTCGAATCGGACGAAAAACTGATAGTGAATTGTAACATTCAGGGCCACCTAATGACGATGGACCACACAAATAGCGTCCCGATTCAGTACATCGTCCTCCAGTCGACCTGACTCCATGGGTCTATTGCTGCCTCGGGCACCTTATGGCCGTTCTGCTGTGAGTCTAGATTATCGAATGGGACGAAAAACTGATAGTGAATTGTAACTTTCAGGGCCACCTAATGACGATGGATCACTCAAATTGCGTCCCGATTCAATACATCGTCCACCAGCCAACTTGTCTCCATGGGTCTATTGCTGCCTCGGGCACCTTATGGCCGTTCTGCTGTGAGTCAAAGATTTTCGAATCGGACGAAAAACTGATAGTGAATTGTAACGTTCAGGGCCTCCTAATGACGATGGAACACTAAAATTGCGTCCCGATTCAATACATCGTCCTCCAGCAGACTTGACTTCATGGGTCTATTGCTGCCTCGGGCACCTTATGGCCGTTCTGCTGTGAGTCAAGATTTTCGAATCGGACGAAAAACTGATAGTGAATTGTAACGTTCAGGACCACCTATTGACGATGGATCACTCAAATTGCGTCCCGATTCAATACATTGTCCTCCAGCAGACTGTCTCCATTGGTCTATTGCAGCCTCGGCACCTTATGGCCGTTCAGCTGTGACTCAAAGATTTTCGAATCGGACGAAAAACTGATAGTGAATTGTAACGTTCAGGGCCTCCTAATGACGATGGAACACTCAAATTGCGTCCCGATTCAATACATCGTCCTCCAGCAGACTTGTCTCCATGGGTCTATTGCTGCCTCGGGCACCCTATGGCCGTTCTGCTGTGAGTCAAAGATTTTCGAATCGGACGAAAAACTGATAGTGAATTGTAACATTCAGGGCCACCTAATGACGATGGATCACTCAAATTGCGTCCCGATTCAATACATCGTCCTCCAGCCGACATGTCTCCATGGGTCTATTGCTGCCTTGGCACCATATGGCCGTTCTGCTGTGAGTCAAAGATTTTCGAATCGGACGAAAAACTGATAGTGAATTGTAACGTTCAGGGCCTCCTAATGACGATGGAACACTCAAATTGCGTCCCGATTCAATACATCGTCCTCCAGCCGACTTGTCTCCATGGGTCTATTGCTGCCTCGGGCACCTTATGGCCGTTCTGCTGTGAGTCAAAGATTTTCGATCGGACGAAAAACTAATAGAGAATTGTAACTTTCAGGACCACCTAATGACGATGGATCACTCAAATTGCGTCCCGATTAAATACATCGTCCTCCAGCCGACTTGTCTCCATGGGTCTATTGCTGCCTCGGGCACCTTATGACCGTTCTGCTGTGAGTCAAAGATTTTCGAATCGGACGAAAAACTGATAGTGAATTGTAACGCTCAGGGCCTCCTAATGACGATGGAACACTCAAATTGCGTCCCGATTCAATACATCGTCCTCCAGCAGACTTGTCTCCATGGGTCTATTGCTGCCTCGGGCACCTTATGGCTGTTCTGCTGTGAGTCAAAGATTTTCGAATCGGACGAAAAACTGATAGTGAATTGTAACATTCAGGACCACCTAATATCGATGGACCACACAAATTGCGTCCCGATTCAGTACATCGTCCTCCAGCCGACCTGACTCCATGGGTCTATTGCTGCATCAGGCACCTTATGGCCGTTCTGCTGTGAGTCTAGATTATCGAATGGGACGAAAAACTGATAGTGAATTGTAACGTTCAGGGCCACCTAATGACGATGGATCACTCAAATTGCGTCCCGATTCAATATATCGTCCTCCAGCAGACTTGTTTCCATGGGTCTATTGTTGCCTCGGGCACCTTATGGCCGTTCTGCTGTGAGTCAAAGATTTTCGAATCGGACGAAAAACTGATAGTGAATTGTAACTTTCACGGCAACCTAATGATGATGGATCACTCAAATTGCGTCCCGATTCAATACATCGTCCTCCAGCCGACTTGTCTCCATGGGTCTATTGCTGCCTCGGGCACCTTATGTACGTTCTGCTGTGAGTCAAAGATTTTCGAATCGGACGAAAAACTGATAGTAAATTGGAACGTTCAGGGCCTCCTAATGACGATGGAACACTCAAATTGCGTCCCGATTCAATACATCGTCCTCCAGCGGACTTGTCTCCATTGGACTATTGCTGCCTCGGGCACCTAATGGCCGTTCTGCTGTGAGTCAAAGACTTTCGAATCGGACGAAAAACTGATAGTGAATTGTAACATTCAGGGCCACCTAATGACGATGGACCACGCAAATTGCGTCCCGATTCAATACATCGTCCTCCAGCCGAGTTGACTCCATGGGTCTATTGCTGCCTCGGGCACCTTATGGCCGTTCTGCTGTGAATCTAGATTATCGAATGGGACGAAAAACTGGTAGTGAATTGTAACGTTCAGGGCCACCTAATGACGATGGATCACTCAAATTGCGTCCCGATTCAATACATCGTCCTCCAGCCGACTTGTCTCCATGGGTCTATTGCTGCCTCGGGCACCTTATGGCCGTTCTGCTGTGAGTCAAAGATTTTCGAATCGGACGAAAAACTGATAGTGAATTGTAACTTTCAGGGCAACCTAATGACGATGGATCACTCAAATTGCGTCCCGATTCAATACATCGTCCACCAGCCGACTTGTCTCCATGGGTCTATTGCTGCCTCGGGCACCTTATGGCCGTTCTGCTGTGAGTCAAAGATTTTCGAATCGAACGAAAAACTGATAGTGAATTGTAACGTTCAGGGCCTCCTAATGACGATGGAACACTAAAATTGCGTCCCGATTCAATACATCGTCCTCCAGCAGACTTGACTTCATGGGTCTATTGCTGCCTCGGGCACCTTATGGCCGTTCTGCTGTGAGTCAAAGATTTTCGAATCGGACGAAAAACTGATAGTGAATTGTAACGTTCGGGCCACCTAATGACGATGGATCACTCAAATTGCGTCCCGATTCAATACATCGTCCTCCAGCCGACTTGACTCCATGGGTCTATTGCTGCATCGGGCACCTTATGGCCGTTCTGCTGTGAGTCTAGATTATCGAATGGGACAAAAAACCAATAGTGAATTGTAACGTTCAGGGCCTCCTAATGACGATGGAACACTCAAATTGCGTCCTGATTCAATACATCGTCCTCCAGCGGACTTGTCTCCATTGGTCTATTGCTGCCTCGGGCACCTAATGGCCGTTCTGCTGTGAGTCAAAGACTTTCGAATCGGACGAAAAACTGATAGTGAATTGTAACATTCAGGGCCACCTAATGACGATGGACCACGCAAATTGCGTCCCGATTCAATACATCGTCCTCCGGCCGAGTTGACTCCATGGGTCTATTGCTGCCTTGGCACCTTATGGCCGTTCTGCTGTGAATCTAGATTATCGAATGGGACGAAAAACTGGTAGTGAATTGTAACGTTCAGGGCCACCTAATGACGATGGATCACTCAAATTGCGTCCCGATTCAATACATCGTCCTCCAGCCGACTTGTCTCCATGGGTCTATTGCTGCCTCGGGCATCTTATGGCCGTTCTGCTGTGAGTCTAGATTATCGAATGGGACGAAAAACTGATAGTGAATTGTAACGTTCAGGGCCACCTAATGACGATGGATCACTCAAATTGCGTCCCGATTCAATACATCGTCCTCCAGCAGATTTGTCTCAATGGGTCTATTGCTGCCTCGGGCACCTTATGGCCGTTCTGCTGTGAGTCAAAGATTTTCGAATCGGACGAAAAACTGATAGTGAATTGTAACATTCAGGGCCACCTAATGACGATGGACCACACAAATTGCGTCCCGATTCAGTACATCGTCCTCCAGCAGACTTGTCTCCATGCGTCTATTGCTGCCTCGGGCACCTTATGGCCGTTCTGCTGTGAGTCAAAGATTTTCGAATCGGACGAAAAACTGATAGTGAATTGTAACTTTCAGGGCCTCCTAATGACGATGGAACACTCAAATTGCGTCCCGATTCAATACATCGACCTCCAGCAGACTTGTCTCCATGGGTCTATTGCTGCCTCGGGCACCTTATGGCCGTTCTGCTGTGAGTCAAAGATTTTCGAATCGGACGAAAAACTGATAGTGAATTGTAACGTTCAGGGCCACCTAATTACGATGGATCACTCAAATTGCGTCCCGATTCAATACATCGTCCTCCAGCCGACATGTCTCCATGGGTCTATTGCTGCCTTGGCACCTTATGGCCGTTCTGCTGTGAGTCAAAGATTTTCGAATCGGACGAAAAACAAATAGAGAATTGTAACTTTCAGGATCACTCAAATTGCGTCCCGATTGAATACATCGTCCTCCAGCCGACTTGTCTCCATGGGTCTATTGCTGCCTCGGGCACCTTATGGCCGTTCTGCTGTGAGTCAAAGATTTTCGAATCGGTCGAAAAACTGATAGTGAATTGTAACGTTCAGGGCCTCCTAATGACGATGGAACACTAAAATTGCGCCCCGATTCAATACATCGTCCTCCAGCAGACTTGTCTCCATGGGTCTATTGCTGCCTCGGGCACCTTATGGCCGTTCTGCTGTGAGTCAAAGATTTTCGAATCGGACGAAAAACTGATAGTGAATTGTAACATTCAGGGCCACCTAATGACGATGGACCACGCAAATTGCGTCCCGATTCAATACATCGTCCTCCAGGCGAGTTGACTCCATGGGTCTATTGCTGCCTCGGGCACCTTATGGCCGTTCTGCTGTGAATCTAGATTATCGAATGGGACGAAAAACTGGTAGTGAATTGTAACGGTCAGGGCCACCTAATGACGATGGATCACTCAAATTGCGTCCCGATTCAATACATCGTCCTCCAGCCGACTTGTCTCCATGGGTCTATTGCTGCCTCGGGCACCTTATGGCCGTTCTGCTGTGAGTCTAGATTATCGAATGGGATGAAAAACTGATAGTGAATTGTAACTTTCAGGGCCACCTAATGACGATGGATCACTCAAATTGCGTCCCGATTCAATACATCGTCCTCCAGCCGACTTGTCTCCATGGGTCTATTGCTGCCTCGGGCACCTTATGGCCGTTCTGCTGTGAGTCAAAGATTTTCGAATCGGACGAAAAACCTGATAGTGATTTGTAACATTTAGGGCCACCTAATGACGATGGACCACACAAATTGCGTCCCGATTCAGTACATCGTCCACTAGCTGACTTGACTCCATGGGACTATTGCTGCCTCGGGCACCTTATGGCGGTTCTGCTGTGAGTCTAGATTATCGAATGGGATGAAAAACTGATAGTGAATTGTAACGTTCAGGGCCTCCTAATGACGATGGAACACTCAAATTGCGTCCCGATTCAATACATCGTCCTCCAGCAGACTTGTCTCCATGGGTCTATTGCTGCCTCGGGCACCTTATGGCTGTTCTGCTGTGAGTCAAAGATTTTCGAATCGGACGAAAAACTGATAGTGAATTGTAACATTCAGGGCCACCTAATGACGATGGACCACACAAATTGCGTCCCGATTCAGTACATCGTCCTCCAGCCGACCTGACTCCATGGGTCTATTGCTGCCTCGGGCACCTTATGGCCGTTCTGCTGTGAGTCTAGATTATCGAATGGGACGAAAAACTGATAGTGAATTGTAACGTTCAGGGCCACCTAATGACGATGGATCACTCAAATTGCGTCCCGATTCAATACATCGTCCTCCAGCAGACTTGTCTCCATGGGTATATTGCTGCCTCGGGCACCTTATGGCCGTTCTGCTGTGAGTCAAAGATTTTCGAATCGGACGAAAAACTGATAGTGAATTGTAACGCTCAGGGCCTCCTAATGACGATGGAACACTCAAATTGTGTCCCGATTCAATACATCGTCCTCCAGCAGACTTGTCTCCATGGGTCTATTGCTGCCTCGGGCACCTTATGGCCTTTCTGCTATGAGTCAAAGATTTTCGAATCGGACGAAAAACTGATAGTGAATTGTAACATTCAGGGCCACCTAATGACAATGGACCACGCAAATTGCGTCCCGATTCAATACATCGTCCTCCAGCCGAGTTGACTCCATGGGTCTATTGCTGCCTCGGGCACCTTATGGCCGTTCTGCTGTGAATCTAGATTATCGAATGAGACGAAAAACTGGTAGTGAATTGTAACGTTCAGGGCCACCTAATGACGATGGATCACTCAAATTGCGTCCCGATTCAATACATCGTCCTCCAGCCGACTTGTCTCCATGGGTCTATTGCTGCCTCGGGCACCTTATGGCCGTTCTGCTGTGAGTCTAGATTATCGAATGGGACGATAAACTGATAGTGAATTGTAACTTTCAGGGCCACCTAATGACGATGGATCACTTAAATTGCGTCCCGATTCAATACATCGTCCTCCAGCAGACTTGACTTCATGGGTCTATTGCTGCCTCGGGCACCTTATGGCCGTTCTGCTGTGAGTCAAAGATTTTCGAATCGGACGAAAAACTGATAGTGAATTGTAACGTTCGGGCCACCTAATGACGATGGATCACTCAAATTGCGTCCCGATTCAATACATCGTCCTCCAGCCGACTTGACTCCATGGGTCTATTGCTGCATCGGGCACCTTATGGCCGTTCTGCTGTGAGTCTAGATTTTTGAATGGGACAAAAAACCAATAGTGAATTGTAACGTTCAGGGCCTCCTAATGACGATGGAACACTCAAATTGCGTCCTGATTCAATACATCGTCCTCCAGCGGACTTGTCTCTATTGGTCTATTGCTGCCTCGGGCACCTAATGGCCGTTCTGCTGTGAGTCAAAGACTTTCAAATCGGACGAAAAACTGATAGTGAATTGTAACATTCAGGGCCACCTAATGACGATGGACCACGCAAATTGCGTCCCGATTCAATACATCGTCCTCCAGCAGACTTGTCTCCATGGGTCTATTGCTGCCTCGGGCATCTTATGGCCGTTCTGCTGTGAGTCTAGATTATCGAATGGGACGAAAAACTGATAGTGAATTGTAACGTTCAGGGCCACCTAATGACGATGGATCACTCAAATTGCGTCCCGATTCAATACATCGTCCTCCAGCAGATTTGTCTCAATGGGTCTATTGCTGCCTCGGGCACCTTATGGCCGTTCTGCTGTGAGTCAAAGATTTTCGAATCGGACGAAAAACTGATAGTGAATTGTAACATTCAGGGCCACCTAATGACGATGGACCACACAAATTGCGTCCCGATTCAGTACATCGTCCTCCAGCCGACCTGACTCCATGGGTCTATTGCTGCCTCGGGCACCTTATGGCCGTTCTGCTGTGAATCTAGATTATCGAATGGGACGAAAAACTGGTAGTGAATTGTAAAGGTCAGGGCCACCTAATGACGATGGATCACTCAAATTCCGTCCCGATTCAATACATCGTCCTCCAGCCGACTTGTCTCCATGGGTCTATTGCTGCCTCGGGCACCTTATGGCCGTTCTGCTGTGAGTCTAGATTATCGAATGGGACGAAAAACTGATAGTGAATTGTAACTTTCAGGGCCACCTAATGACGATGGATCACTTAAATTGCATCCCGATTCAATACATCGTCCCCAGCCGACTTGTCTCCATGGCTCTATTGCTGCCTCGGGCACCTTATGGCCGTTCTGCTGTGAGTCAAAGATTTTCGAATCGGACGAAAAACCTGATAGTGATTTGTAACATTTAGGGCCACCTAATGACGATGGACCACACAAATTGCGTCCCGATTCAGTACATCGTCCACTAGCTGACTTGACTCCATGGGACTATTGCTGCCTCGGGCACCTTATGGCGGTTCTGCTGTGAGTCCAGATTATCGAATGGGATGAAAAACTGATAGTGAATTGTAACGTTCAGGGCCTCCTAATGACGATGGAACACTCAAATTGCGTCCCGATTCAATACATCGTCCTCCAGCAGACTTTTCTCCATGGGTCTATTGCTGCCTCGGGCACCTTATGGCCGTTCTGCTGTGAGTCAAAGATTTTCGAATCGGACGAAAAACTGATAGTGAATTGTAACATTCAGGGCCACCTAATGACGATGGACCACACAAATTGCGTCCCGATTCAGTACATCGTCCTCCAGCCGACCTGACTCCATGGGTCTATTGCTGCCTCGGGCACCTTATGGCCGTTCTGCTGTGAGTCTAGATTATCGAATGGGACGAAAAACTGATAGTGAATTGTAACGTTCAGGGCCACCTAATGACGATGGATCACTCAAATTGCGTCCCGATTCAATACATCGTCCTCCAGCAGACTTGTCTCCATGGGTCTATTGCTGCCTCGGGCACCTTATGGCCGTTCTGCTGTGAGTCAAAGATTTTCGAATCGGACGAAAAACTGATAGTGAATTGTAACGCTCAGGGCCTCCTAATGACGATGGAACACTCAAATTGTGTCCCGATTCAATACATCGTCCTCCAGCAGACTTGTCTCCATGGGTCTATTGCTGCCTCGGGCACCTTATGGCTGTTCTGCTGTGAGTCAAAGATTTTCGAATCGGACGAAAAACTGATAGTGAATTGTAACATTCAGGGCCACCTAATGACGATGGACCACACAAATTGCGTCCCGATTCAGTACATCGTCCTCCAGCCGACCTGACTCCATGGGTCTATTGCTGCCTCGGGCACCTTATGGCCGTTCTGCTGTGAGTCTAGATTATCGAATGGGACGAAAAACTGATAGTGAATTGTAACGTTCAGGGCCACCTAATGACGATGGATCACTCAAATTGCGTCCCGATTCAATACATCGTCCTCCAGCCGACTTGTCTCCATGGGTCTATTGCTGCCTCGGGCACCTTATGGCCGTTCTGCTGTGAGTCTAGATTATCGAATGGGATGAAAAACTGATAGTGAATTGTAACTTTCAGGGCCACCTAATGACGATGGATCACTCAAATTGCGTCCCGATTCAATACATCGTCCTCCAGCCGACTTGTCTCCATGGGTCTATTGCTGCCTCGGGCACCTTATGGCCGTTCTGCTGTGAGTCAAAGATTTTCGAATCGGACGAAAAACCTGATAGTGATTTGTAACATTTAGGGCCACCTAATGACGATGGACCACACAAATTGCGTCCCGATTCAGTACATCGTCCACTAGCTGACTTGACTCCATGGGACTATTGCTGCCTCGGGCACCTTATGGCGGTTCTGCTGTGAGTCTAGATTATCGAATGGGATGAAAAACTGATAGTGAATTGTAACGTTCAGGGCCTCCTAATGACGATGGAACACTCAAATTGCGTCCCGATTCAATACATCGTCCTCCAGCAGACTTGTCTCCATGGGTCTATTGCTGCCTCGGGCACCTTATGGCTGTTCTGCTGTGAGTCAAAGATTTTCGAATCGGACGAAAAACTGATAGTGAATTGTAACATTCAGGGCCACCTAATGACGATGGACCACACAAATTGCGTCCCGATTCAGTACATCGTCCTCCAGCCGACCTGACTCCATGGGTCTATTGCTGCCTCGGGCACCTTATGGCCGTTCTGCTGTGAGTCTAGATTATCGAATGGGACGAAAAACTGATAGTGAATTGTAACGTTCAGGGCCACCTAATGACGATGGATCACTCAAATTGCGTCCCGATTCAATACATCGTCCTCCAGCAGACTTGTCTCCATGGGTATATTGCTGCCTCGGGCACCTTATGGCCGTTCTGCTGTGAGTCAAAGATTTTCGAATCGGACGAAAAACTGATAGTGAATTGTAACGCTCAGGGCCTCCTAATGACGATGGAACACTCAAATTGTGTCCCGATTCAATACATCGTCCTCCAGCAGACTTGTCTCCATGGGTCTATTGCTGCCTCGGGCACCTTATGGCCTTTCTGCTATGAGTCAAAGATTTTCGAATCGGACGAAAAACTGATAGTGAATTGCAACTTTCAGGGCAACCTAATGACGATGGAGCACTCAAATTGCGTCCCGATTCAATACATCGTCCTCCAGCGGACTTGTCTCCATTGGACTATTGCTGCCTCGGGCACCTAATGGCCGTTCTGCTGTGAGTCAAAGACTTTCGAATCGGACGAAAAACTGATAGTGAATTGTAACATTCAGGGCCACCTAATGACAATGGACCACGCAAATTGCGTCCCGATTCAATACATCGTCCTCCAGCCGAGTTGACTCCATGGGTCTATTGCTGCCTCGGGCACCTTATGGCCGTTCTGCTGTGAATCTAGATTATCGAATGGGACGAAAAACTGGTAGTGAATTGTAACGTTCAGGGCCACCTAATGACGATGGATCACTCAAATTGCGTCCCGATTCAATACATCGTCCTCCAGCCGACTTGTCTCCATGGGTCTATTGCTGCCTCGGGCACCTTATGGCCGTTCTGCTGTGAGTCTAGATTATCGAATGGGACGATAAACTGATAGTGAATTGTAACTTTCAGGGCCACCTAATGACGATGGATCACTTAAATTGCGTCCCGATTCAATACATCGTCCTCCAGCAGACTTGACTTCATGGGTCTATTGCTGCCTCGGGCACCTTATGGCCGTTCTGCTGTGAGTCAAAGATTTTCGAATCGGACGAAAAACTGATAGTGAATTGTAACGTTCGGGCCACCTAATGACGATGGATCACTCAAATTGCGTCCCGATTCAATACATCGTCCTCCAGCCGACTTGACTCCATGGGTCTATTGCTGCATCGGGCACCTTATGGCCGTTCTGCTGTGAGTCTAGATTATCGAATGGGACAAAAAACCAATAGTGAATTGTAACGTTCAGGGCCTCCTAATGACGATGGAACACTCAAATTGCGTCCTGATTCAATACATCGTCCTCCAGCGGACTTGTCTCTATTGGTCTATTGCTGCCTCGGGCACCTAATGGCCGTTCTGCTGTGAGTCAAAGACTTTCAAATCGGACGAAAAACTGATAGTGAATTGTAACATTCAGGGCCACCTAATGACGATGGACCACGCAAATTGCGTCCCGATTCAATACATCGTCCTCCAGCAGACTTGTCTCCATGGGTCTATTGCTGCCTCGGGCATCTTATGGCCGTTCTGCTGTGAGTCTAGATTATCGAATGGGACGAAAAACTGATAGTGAATTGTAACGTTCAGGGCCACCTAATGACGATGGATCACTCAAATTGCGTCCCGATTCAATACATCGTCCTCCAGCAGATTTGTCTCAATGGGTCTATTGCTGCCTCGGGCACCTTATGGCCGTTCTGCTGTGAGTCAAAGATTTTCGAATCGGACGAAAAACTGATAGTGAATTGTAACATTCAGGGCCACCTAATGACGATGGACCACACAAATTGCGTCCCGATTCAGTACATCGTCCTCCAGCCGACCTGACTCCATGGGTCTATTGCTGCCTCGGGCACCTTATGGCCGTTCTGCTGTGAATCTAGATTATCGAATGGGACGAAAAACTGGTAGTGAATTGTAAAGGTCAGGGCCACCTAATGACGATGGATCACTCAAATTCCGTCCCGATTCAATACATCGTCCTCCAGCCGACTTGTCTCCATGGGTCTATTGCTGCCTCGGGCACCTTATGGCCGTTCTGCTGTGAGTCTAGATTATCGAATGGGACGAAAAACTGATAGTGAATTGTAACTTTCAGGGCCACCTAATGACGATGGATCACTTAAATTGCATCCCGATTCAATACATCGTCCCCAGCCGACTTGTCTCCATGGCTCTATTGCTGCCTCGGGCACCTTATGGCCGTTCTGCTGTGAGTCAAAGATTTTCGAATCGGACGAAAAACCTGATAGTGATTTGTAACATTTAGGGCCACCTTATGACGATGGACCACACAAATTGCGTCCCGATTCAGTACATCGTCCACTAGCTGACTTGACTCCATGGGACTATTGCTGCCTCGGGCACCTTATGGCGGTTCTGCTGTGAGTCTAGATTATCGAATGGGATGAAAAACTGATAGTGAATTGTAACGTTCAGGGCCTCCTAATGACGATGGAACACTCAAATTGCGTCCCGATTCAATACATCGTCCTCCAGCAGACTTTTCTCCATGGGTCTATTGCTGCCTCGGGCACCTTATGGCCGTTCTGCTGTGAGTCAAAGATTTTCGAATCGGACGAAAAACTGATAGTGAATTGTAACATTCAGGGCCACCTAATGACGATGGACCACACAAATTGCGTCCCGATTCAGTACATCGTCCTCCAGCCGACCTGACTCCATGGGTCTATTGCTGCCTCGGGCACCTTATGGCCGTTCTGCTGTGAGTCTAGATTATCGAATGGGACGAAAAACTGATAGTGAATTGTAACGTTCAGGGCCACCTAATGACGATGGATCACTCAAATTGCGTCCCGATTCAATACATCGTCCTCCAGCAGACTTGTCTCCATGGGTCTATTGCTGCCTCGGGCACCTTATGGCCGTTCTGCTGTGAGTCAAAGATTTTCGAATCGGACGAAAAACTGATAGTGAATTGTAACGCTCAGGGCCTCCTAATGACGATGGAACACTCAAATTGTGTCCCGATTCAATACATCGTCCTCCAGCAGACTTGTCTCCATGGGTCTATTGCTGCCTCGGGCACCTTATGGCCGTTCTGCTATGAGTCAAAGATTTTCGAATCGGACGAAAAACTGATAGTGAATTGTAAATTTCAGGGCAACCTAATGACGATGGAGCACTCAAATTGCGTCCCGATTCAATACATCGTCCTCCAGCGGACTTGTCTCCATTGGACTATTGCTGCCTCGGGCACCTAATGGCCGTTCTGCTGTGAGTCAAAGACTTTCGAATCGGACGAAAAACTGATAGTGAATTGTAACATTCAGGGCCACCTAATGACGATGGACCACGCAAATTGCGTCCCGATTCAATACATCGTCCTCCAGCCGAGTTGACTCCATGGGTCTATTGCTGCCTCGGGCACCTTATGGCCGTTCTGCTGTGAATCTAGATTATCGAATGGGACGAAAAACTGGTAGTGAATTGTAACGTTCAGGGCCACCTAATGACGATGGATCACTCAAATTGCGTCCCGATTCAATACATCGTCCTCCAGCAGACTTGTCTCCATGGGTCTATTGCTGCCTCGGGCACCTTATGGCCGTTCTGCTGTGAGTCTAGATTATCGAATGGGACGAAAAACTGATAGTGAATTGTAACTTTCAGGGCCACCTAATGACGATGGATCACTTAAATTGCGTCCCGATTCAATACATCGTCCAAAGCCGACTTGTCTCCATGGGTCTATTGCTGCCTCGGGCACCTTATGGCCGTTCTGCTGTGAGTCAAAGATTTTCGAATCGGACGAAAAACCTGATAGTGATTTGTAACATTCAGGGCCACCTAATGACGATGGACCACACAAATTGCGTCCCGATTCAGTACATCGTCCACTAGCCGACTTGACTCCATGGGACTATTGCTGCCTCGGGCACCTTATGGCCGTTCTGCTGTGAGTCTAGATTATCGAATGGGATGAAAAACTGATAGATAATTGTAACGTTCAGGGCCACCTAATGACGATGAATCACTCAAATTGCGTCCCGATTCAATACATCGTCCTCCAGCAGACTTGTCTCCATGGGTCTATTGCTGCCTCGGGCACCTTATGGCAGTCCTACTGTGACTCAAAGATTTTAGAATCGGACGAAAAACTGATAGTGAATTGTAACGTTCAGGGCCTCCTAATGACGATGGAACACTCAAATTGCGTCCCGATTCAATACATCGTCCTCCAGCAGACTTGTCTCCATGGGTCTATTGCTGCCTCGGGCACCTTATGGCCGTTCTGCTGTGAGTCAAAGATTTTCGAATCGGACGAAAAACTGATAGTGAATTGTAACATTCAGGGCCACCTAATGACGATGGACCACATAAATTGCGTCCCGATTCAGTACATCGTCCTCCAGCCGACCTGACTCCATGGGTCTATTGCTGCCTCGGGCACCTTATGGCCGTTCTGCTGTGAGTCTAGATTATCGAATGGGACGAAAAACTGATAGTGAATTGTAACGTTCAGGGCCACCTAATGACGATGGATCACTCAAATTGCGTCCCGATTCAATACATCGTCCTCCAGCAGACTTGTCTCCATGGGTCAATTGCTGCCTCGGGCACCTTATGGCCGTTCTGCTGTGAGTCAAAGATTTTCGAATCGGACGAAAAACTGATAGTGAATTGTAACGTTCAGGGCCTCCTAATGACGATGGAACACTCAAATTGTGTCCCGATTCAATACATCGTCCTCCAGCAGACTTGTCTCCATGCGTCTATTGCTGCCTCGGGCTCCTTATGGCCGTTCTGCTGTGAGTCAAAGATTTTCGAATCGGACGAAAAACTGATAGTGAATTGTAACTTTCAGGGCCTCCTAATGACGATGGAACACTCAAATTGCGTCCCGACTCAATACATCGTCCTCCAGCAGACTTGTCTCCATGGGTCTATTGCTGCCTCGGGCACCTTATGCCCGTTCTGCTATGAGTCAAAGATTTTCGAATCGGACGAAATACTGATAGTGAATTGTAACTTTCAGGGCAACCTAATGACGATGGATCACTCAAATTGCGTCCCGATTCAATACATCGTCCTCCAGCCGACTTCTCTCCATGGGTCTATTGCTGCCTCGGGCACCTTATGGCCGTTCTGCTGTGAGTCAAAGATTTTCGAATCGGAAGAAAAACTGATAGTAAATTGGAACGTTCAGGGCCTCCTAATGACGATGGAACACTCAAATTGCGTCCCGATTCAATACATCGTCCTCCAGCGGACTTGTCTCCATTGGACTATTGCTGCCTCGGGCACCTAATGGCCGTTCTGCTGTGAGTCAAAGACTTTCGAATCGGACGAAAAACTGATAGTGAATTGTAACATTCAGGGCCACCTAATGACGATGGACCACGCAAATTGCGTCCCGATTCAATACATCGTCCTCCAGCCGAGTTGACACCATGGGTCTATTGCTGCCTCGGGCACATTATGGCCGTTCTGCTGTGAATCTAGATTATCGAATGGGACGAAAAACTGGTAGTGAATTGTAACGTTCAGGGCCACCTAATGACGATGGATCACTCAAATTGCGTCCCGATTCAATACATCGTCCTCCAGCCCACTTGTCTCCATGGGTCTATTGCTGCCTCGGGCACCTTATGGCCGTTCTGCTGTGAGTCTAGATTATCGAATGGGACGAAAAACTGATAGTGAATTGTAACTTTCAGGGCCACCTAATGACGATGGATCACTTAAATTGCGTCCCGATTCAATACATCGTCCCCAGGCGACTTGTCTCCATGGGTCTATTGCTGCCTCGGGCACCTTATGGCCGTTCTGCTGTGAGTCAAAGATTGTCGAATCGGACGAAAAACCTGATAGTGATTTGTAACATTCAGGGCCACCTAATGACGATGGACCACACAAATTGCGTCCCGATTCAGTACATCGTCCACTAGCCGACTTGACTCCAAGGGGACTATTGCTGCCTCGGCCACCTTATGGCCGTTCTGCTGTGAGTCAAAGATTTTCGAATCGGACGAAAAACTGATAGTGAATTGTAACATTCAGGGCCACCTAATGACGATGGACCACACAAAATGCGTCCCGATTCAGTACATCGTCCTCCAGCCGACCTGACTCCATGGGTCAATTGCTGCCTCGGGCACCTTATGGCCGTTCTGCTGTGAGTCTAGATTATCGAATGGGACGAAAAACTGATAGTGAATTGTAACGTTCAGGGCCACCTAATGACGATGGATCACTCAAATTGCGTCCCGATTCAATACATCGTCCTCCAGCAGACTTGTCTCCATGGGTCTATTGCTGCCTCGGGCACCTTATGGCCGTTCTGCTGTGAGTCATAGATTTTCGAATCGGACGAAAAACTGATAGTGAATTGTAACTTTCAGGGCCACCTAATGACGATGGATCACTCAAAGTACGTCCCGATACAATACATCGTCCACCAGCCGACTTGTCTCCATGGGTCTATTTCTGCCTCGGGCACCTTATGGCCGTTCTGCTGTGAGTCAAAGATTTTCGAATCGGACGAAAAACTGATAGTGAATTGTAACGTTCAGGGCCTCCTAATGACGATGGAACACTCAAATTGCGTCCCGATTCAATACATCGTCCTCCAGCAGACTTGTCTCCATGCGTCTATTGCTGCCTCGGGCACCTTATGGCCGTTCTGCTGTGAGTCTAGATTATCGAATGGGACGAAAAACGGATAGTGAATTGTAACGTTCAGGGCCTCCTAATGACGATGGATCACTCAAATTGCGTCCCGATTAAATACATCGTCCTCCAGCCGACTTGACTCCATGGGTCTATTGCTGCCTCGGGCACCTTATGGCCGTTCTGCTGTGAGTCTAGATTATCGAATGGGACGAAAAACTGATAGTGAATTGTAACGTTCAGGGCCTCCTAATGACGATGGATCACTCAAATTGCGTCCCGATTCAATACATCGTCCTCCAGCAGACTTGTCTCCATGGGTCGATTGCTGCCTCGGGCACCTAATGGCCGTTCTGCTGTGAGTCAAAGATTTTCGAATCGGACGAAAAACTGATAGTGAATTGTAACATTAAGGGCCAACTAATGACGATGGACCACGCAAATTGCGTCCCGATTCAATACATCGTCCTCCAGCCGATTTGACTCCATGGGTCTATTGCTGCCTCGGGCACCTTATGGCCGTTCTGCTATGAATCTAGATTATCGAATGGGACGAAAAACTGATAGTGAATTGTAACGTTCAGGGCCACCTAATGACGATGGATCACTCAAATTGCGTCCCGATTCAATACATCGTCCTCCAGCAGACTTGTCTCCATGGGTCTATTGCTGCCTCGGGCACCTTATGGCCGTTCTGCTGTGAGTCTAGATTATCGAATGGGACGAAAAACTGATAGTGAATTGTAACTTTCAGGGCCACCTAATGACGATGGATCACTTAAATTGCGTCCCGATTCAATACATCGTCCCCAGGCGACTTGTCTCCATGGGTCTATTGCTGCCTCGGGCACCTTATGGCCGTTCTGCTGTGAGTCAAAGATTGTCGAATCGGACGAAAAACCTGATAGTGATTTGTAACATTCAGGGCCACCTAATGACGATGGACCACACAAATTGCGTCCCGATTCAGTACATCGTCCACTAGCCGACTTGACTCCAAGGGGACTATTGCTGCCTCGGCCACCTTATGGCCGTTCTGCTGTGAGTCAAAGATTTTCGAATCGGACGAAAAACTGATAGTGAATTGTAACATTCAGGGCCACCTAATGACGATGGACCACACAAAATGCGTCCCGATTCAGTACATCGTCCTCCAGCCGACCTGACTCCATGGGTCAATTGCTGCCTCGGGCACCTTATGGCCGTTCTGCTGTGAGTCTAGATTATCGAATGGGACGAAAAACTGATAGTGAATTGTAACGTTCAGGGCCACCTAATGACGATGGATCACTCAAATTGCGTCCCGATTCAATACATCGTCCTCCAGCAGACTTGTCTCCATGGGTCTATTGCTGATTCGGGCACCTTATGGCCGTTCTGCTGTGAGTCATAGATTTTCGAATCGGACGAAAAACTGATAGTGAATTGTAACTTTCAGGGCCACCTAATGACGATGGATCACTCAAAGTACGTCCCGATACAATACATCGTCCACCAGCCGACTTGTCTCCATGGGTCTATTTCTGCCTCGGGCACCTTATGGCCGTTCTGCTGTGAGTCAAAGATTTTCGAATCGGACGAAAAACTGATAGTGAATTGTAACGTTCAGGGCCTCCTAATGACGATGGAACACTCAAATTGCGTCCCGATTCAATACATCGTCCTCCAGCAGACTTGTCTCCATGCGTCTATTGCTGCCTCGGGCACCTTATGGCCGTTCTGCTGTGAGTCTAGATTATCGAATGGGACGAAAAACGGATAGTGAATTGTAACGTTCAGGGCCTCCTAATGACGATGGATCACTCAAATTGCGTCCCGATTAAATACATCGTCCTCCAGCCGACTTGACTCCATGGGTCTATTGCTGCCTCGGGCACCTTATGGCCGTTCTGCTGTGAGTCTAGATTATCGAATGGGACGAAAAACTGATAGTGAATTGTAACGTTCAGGGCCTCCTAATGACGATGGATCACTCAAATTGCGTCCCGATTCAATACATCGTCCTCCAGCAGACTTGTCTCCATGGGTCGATTGCTGCCTCGGGCACCTAATGGCCGTTCTGCTGTGAGTCAAAGATTTTCGAATCGGACGAAAAACTGATAGTGAATTGTAACATTCAGGGCCAACTAATGACGATGGACCACGCAAATTGCGTCCCGATTCAATACATCGTCCTCCAGCCGATTTGACTCCATGGGTCTATTGCTGCCTCGGGCACCTTATGGCCGTTCTGCTATGAATCTAGATTATCGAATGGGACGAAAAACTGATAGTGAATTGTAACGTTCAGGGCCACCTAATGACGATGGATCACTCAAATTGCGTCCCGATTCAATACATCGTCCTCCAGCAGACTTGTCTCCATGGGTCTATTGCTGCCTCGGGCACCTTATGGCCGTTCTGCTATGAGTCAAAGATTTTCGAATCGGACGAAATACTGATAGTGAATTGTAACTTTCAGGGCAACCTAATGACGATGGATCACTCAAATTGCGTCCCGATTCAATACATCGTCCTCCAGCCGACTTGTCTCCATGGGTCTATTGCTGCCTCGGGCACCTTATGGCCGTTCTGCTGTGAGTCAAAGATTTTCGAATCGGACGAAAAACCTGATAGTGATTTGTAACATTCAGGGCCACCTAATGACGATGGACCACACAAATTGCGTCCCGATTCAATACATCGTCCTCCAGCCGACTTGTCTCCATGGGTCTATTGCTGCCTCGGGCACCTTATGGCCGTTCTGCTGTGAGTCTAGATTATCGAATGGGACGAAAAACTGATAGTGAATTGTAACTTTCAGGGCCACCTAATGACGATGGATCACTTAAATTGCGTCCCGATTCAATACATCGTCCCCAGCCGACTTGTCTCCATGGGTCTATTGCTGCCTCGGGCACCTTATGGCCGTTCTGCTGTGAGTCAAAGATTTTCGAATCGGACGAAAAACCTGATAGTGATTTGTAACATTCAGGGCCACCTAATGACGATGGACCACACAAATTGCGTCCCGATTCAGTACATCGTCCACTAGCCGACTTGACTCCATGGGACTATTGCTGCCTCGGGCACCTTATGGCCGTTCTGCTGTGAGTCTAGATTATCGAATGGGATGAAAAACTGATAGATAATTGTAACGTTCAGGGCCACCTAATGACGATAAATCACTCAAATTGCGTCCCGATTCAATACATCGTCCTCCAGCAGACTTGTCTCCATGGGTCTATTGCTGCCTCGGGCACCTTATGGCAGTCCTACTGTGACTCAAAGATTTTAGAATCGGACGAAAAACTGATAGTGAATTGTAACGTTCAGGGCCTCCTAATGACGATGGAACACTCAAATTGCGTCCCGATTCAATACATCGTCCTCCAGCAGACTTGTCTCCATGGGTCTATTGCTGCCTCGGGCACCTTATGGCCGTTCTGCTGTGAGTCAAAGATTTTCGAATCGGACGAAAAACTGATAGTGAATTGTAACATTCAGGGCCACCTAATGACGATGGACCACATAAATTGCGTCCCGATTCAGTACATCGTCCTCCAGCCGACCTGACTCCATGGGTCTATTGCTGCCTCGGGCACCTTATGGCCGTTCTGCTGTGAGTCTAGATTATCGAATGGGACGAAAAACTGATAGTGAATTGTAACGTTCAGGGCCACCTAATGACGATGGATCACTCAAATTGCGTCCCGATTCAATACATCGTCCTCCAGCAGACTTGTCTCCATGGGTCTATTGCTGCCTCGGGCACCTTATGGCCGTTCTGCTGTGAGTCAAAGATTTTCGAATCGGACGAAAAACTGATAGTGAATTGTAACGTTCAGGGCCTCCTAATGACGATGGAACACTCAAATTGTGTCCCGATTCAATACATCGTCCTCCAGCAGACTTGTCTCCATGCGTCTATTGCTGCCTCGGGCTCCTTATGGCCGTTCTGCTGTGAGTCAAAGATTTTCGAATCGGACGAAAAACTGATAGTGAATTGTAACTTTCAGGGCCTCCTAATGACGATGGAACACTCAAATTGCGTCCCGACTCAATACATCGTCCTCCAGCAGACTTGTCTCCATGGGTCTATTGCTGCCTCGGGCACCTTATGCCCGTTCTGCTATGAGTCAAAGATTTTCGAATCGGACGAAATACTGATAGTGAATTGTAACTTTCAGGGCAACCTAATGACGATGGATCACTCAAATTGCGTCCCGATTCAATACATCGTCCTCCAGCCGACTTGTCTCCATGGGTCTATTGCTGCCTCGGGCACCTTATGGCCGTTCTGCTGTGAGTCAAAGATTTTCGAATCGGAAGAAAAACTGATAGTAAATTGGAACGTTCAGGGCCTCCTAATGACGATGGAACACTCAAATTGCGTCCCGATTCAATACATCGTCCTCCAGCGGACTTGTCTCCATTGGACTATTGCTGCCTCGGGCACCTAATGGCCGTTCTGCTGTGAGTCAAAGACTTTCGAATCGGACGAAAAACTGATAGTGAATTGTAACATTCAGGGCCACCTAATGACGATGGACCACGCAAATTGCGTCCCGATTCAATACATCGTCCTCCAGCCGAGTTGACACCATGGGTCTATTGCTGCCTCGGGCACATTATGGCCGTTCTGCTGTGAATCTAGATTATCGAATGGGACGAAAAACTGGTAGTGAATTGTAACGTTCAGGGCCACCTAATGACGATGGATCACTCAAATTGCGTCCCGATTCAATACATCGTCCTCCAGCCCACTTGTCTCCATGGGTCAATTGCTGCCTCGGGCACCTTATGGCCGTTCTGCTGTGAGTCTAGATTATCGAATGGGACGAAAAACTGATAGTGAATTGTAACTTTCAGGGCCACCTAATGACGATGGATCACTTAAATTGCGTCCCGATTCAATACATCGTCCCCATGCGACTTGTCTCCATGGGTCTATTGCTGCCTCGGGCACCTTATGGCCGTTCTGCTGTGAGTCAAAGATTGTCGAATCGGACGAAAAACCTGATAGTGATTTGTAACATTCAGGGCCACCTAATGACGATGGACCACACAAATTGCGTCCCGATTCAGTACATCGTCCACTAGCCGACTTGACTCCAAGGGGACTATTGCTGCCTCGGCCACCTTATGGCCGTTCTGCTGTGAGTCAAAGATTTTCGAATCGGACGAAAAACTGATAGTGAATTGTAACATTCAGGGCCACCTAATGACGATGGACCACACAAAATGCGTCCCGATTCAGTACATCGTCCTCCAGCCGACCTGACTCCATGGGTCTATTGCTGCCTCGGGCACCTTATGGCCGTTCTGCTGTGAGTCTAGATTATCGAATGGGACGAATAACTGATAGTGAATTGTAACGTTCAGGGCCACCTAATGACGATGGATCACTCAAATTGCGTCCCGATTCAATACATCGTCCTCCAGCAGACTTGTCTCCATGGGTCTATTGCTGCCTCGGGCACCTTATGGCCGTTCTGCTGTGAGTCATAGATTTTCGAATCGGACGAAAAACTGATAGTGAATTGTAACTTTCAGGGCCACCTAATGACGATGGATCACTCAAAGTACGTCCCGATTCAATACATCGTCCATTAGCCGACTTGTCTCCATGGGTCTATTTCTTCCTCGGGCACCTTATGGCCGTTCTGCTGTGAGTCAAAGATTTTCGAATCGGACGAAAAACTGATAGTGAATTGTAACGTTCAGGGCCTCCTAATGACGATGGAACACTCAAATTGCGTCCCGATTCAATACATCGTCCTCCAGCAGACTTGTCTCCATGCGTCTATTGCTGCCTCGGGCACATTATGGCCGTTCTGCTGTGAGTCTAGATTATCGAATGGGACGAAAAACGGATAGTGAATTGTAACGTTCAGGGCCTCCTAATGACGATGGATCACTCAAATTGCGTCCCGATTAAATACATCGTCCTCCAGCCGACTTGACTCCATGGGTCTATTGCTGCCTCGGGCACCTTATGGCCGTTCTGCTGTGAGTCTAGATTATCGAATGGGACGAAAAACTGATAGTGAATTGTAACGTTCAGGGCCTCCTAATGACGATGGATCACTCAAATTGCGTCCCGATTCAATACATCGTCCTCCAGCGGACTTGTCTCCATTGGACTATTGCTGCCTCGGGCACCTAATGGCCGTTCTGCTGTGAGTCAAAGACTTTTGAATCGGACGAAAAACTGATAGTGAATTGTAACATTCAGGGCCACCTAATGACGATGGACCACGCAAATTGCGTCCCGATTCAATACATCGTCCTCCAGCCGAGTTGACACCATGGGTCTATTGCTGCCTCGGGCACATTATGGCCGTTCTGCTGTGAATCTAGATTATCGAATGGGACGAAAAACTGGTAGTGAATTGTAACGTTCAGGGCCTCCTAATGACGATGGATCACTCAAATTGCGTCCCGATTCAATACATCGTCCTCCAGCAGACTTGTCTCCATGGGTCGATTGCTGCCTCGGGCACCTAATGGCCGTTCTGCTGTGAGTCAAAGATTTTCGAATCGGACGAAAAACTGATAGTGAATTGTAACATTCAGGGCCACCTAATGACGATGGACCACGCAAATTGCGTCCCGATTCAATACATCGTCCTCCAGCCGATTTGACTCCATGGGTCTATTGCTGCCTCGGGCACCTTATGGCCGTTCTGCTATGAATCTAGATTATCGAATGGGACGAAAAACTGATAGTGAATTGTAACGTTCAGGGCCACCTAATGACGATGGATCACTCAAATTGCGTCCCGATTCAATACATCGTCCTCCAGCAGACTTGTCTCCATGGGTCTATTGCTGCCTCGGGCACCTAATGGCCGTTCTGCTATGAGTCAAAGATTTTCGAATCGGACGAAATACTGATAGTGAATTGTAACTTTCAGGGCAACCTAATGACGATGGATCACTCAAATTGCGTCCCGATTCAATACATCGTCCTCCAGCCGACTTGTCTCCATGGGTCTATTGCTGCCTCGGGCACCTTATGGCCGTTCTGCTGTGAGTCAAAGATTTTCGAATCGGAAGAAAAACTGATAGTAAATTGGAACGTTCAGGGCCTCCTAATGACGATGGAACACTCAAATTGCGTCCCGATTCAATACATCGTCCTCCAGCGGACTTGTCTCCATTGGACTATTGCTGCCTCGGGCACCTAATGGCCGTTCTGCTGTGAGTCAAAGACTTTTGAATCGGACGAAAAACTGATAGTGAATTGTAACATTCAGGGCCACCTAATGACGATGGACCACGCAAATTGCGTCCCGATTCAATACATCGTCCTCCAGCCGAGTTGACACCATGGGTCTATTGCTGCCTCGGGCACATTATGGCCGTTCTGCTGTGAATCTAGATTATCGAATGGGACGAAAAACTGGTAGTGAATTGTAACGTTCAGGGCCTCCTAATGACGATGGATCACTCAAATTGCGTCCCGATTCAATACATCGTCCTCCAGCCCACTTGTCTCCATGGGTCTAATGCTGCCTCGGGCACCTTATGGCCGTTCTGCTGTGAGTCTAGATTATCGAATGGGACGAAAAACTGATAGTGAATTGTAACTTTCAGGGCCACCTAATGACGATGGATCACTTAAATTGCGTCCCGATTCAATACATCGTCCCCAGGCGACTTGTCTCCATGGGTCTATTGCTGCCTCGGGCACCTTATGGCCGTTCTGCTGTGAGTCAAAGATTTTCGAATCGGACGAAATACCTGATAGTGATTTGTTACATTCAGGGCCACCTAATGACGATGGACCACACAAATTGCGTCCCGATTCAGTACATCGTCCACTAGCCGACTTGACTCCATGGGACTATTGCTGCCTCGGGCACCTTATGGCCGTTCTGCTGTGAGTCAAAGATTTTCGAATCGGACGAAAAACTGATAGTGAATTGTAACATTCAGGGCCACCTAATGACGATGGACCACACAAAATGCGTCCCGATTCAGTACATCGTCCTCCAGCCGACCTGACTCCATGGGTCTATTGCTGCCTCGGGCACCTTATGGCCGTTCTGCTGTGAGTCTAGATTATCGAATGGGACGAAAAACTGATAGTGAATTGTAACGATCAGGGCCACCTAATGACGATGGATCACTCAAATTGCGTCCCGATTCAATACATCGTCCTCCAGCAGACTTGTCTCCATGGGTCTATTGCTGCCTCGGGCACCTTATGGCCGTTCTGCTGTGAGTCATAGATTTTCGAATCGGACGAAAAACTGATAGTGAATTGTAACTTTCAGGGCCACCTAATGACGATGGATCACTCAAAGTACGTCCCGATTCAATACATCGTCCACCAGCCGACTTGTCTCCATGGGTCTATTGCTGCCTCGGGCACCTTATGGCCGTTCTGCTGTGAGTCAAAGATTTTCGAATCGGACGAAAAACTGATAGTGAATTGTAACGTTCAGGGCCTCCTAATGACGATGGAACACTCAAATTGCGTCCCGATTCAATACATCGTCCTCCAGCAGACTTGTCTCCATGCGTCTATTGCTGCCTCGGGCACCTTATGGCCGTTCTGCTGTGAGTCAAAGATTTTCGAATCGGACGAAAAACTGATAGTGAATTGTAACATTCAGGGCCACCTAATGACGATGGACCACGCAAATTGCGTCCCGATTCAATACATCGTCCTCCAGCCGATTTGACTCCATGGGTCTATTGCTGCCTCGGGCACCTTATGGCCGTTCTGCTATGAATCTAGATTATCGAATGGGACGAAAAACTGATAGTGAATTGTAACGTTCAGGGCCACCTAATGACGATGGACCACACAAAATGCGTCCCGATTCAGTACATCGTCCTCCAGCCGACCTGACTCCATGGGTCTATTGCTGCCTCGGGCACCTTATGGCCGTTCTGCTGTGAGTCTAGATTATCCAATGGGACGAAAAACTGATAGTGAATTGTAACTTTCAGGGCAACCTAATGACGATGGATCACTCAAATTGCGTAACGATTCAATACATCGTCCTCCAGCCGATTTGTCTCCATGGGTCTATTGCTGCCTCGGGCACCTTATGGCCGTTCTGCTGTGAGTCAAAGATTTTCGAATCGGACGAAAAACTGATAGTGAATCGTAACGTTCAGGGCCTCCTAATGACGATGGAACACTAAAATTGCGTCCCGATTCAATACATCGTCCTCCAGCAGACTTGACTTCATGGGTCTATTGCTGCCTCGGGCACCTTATGGCCGTTCTGCTGTGAGTCAAAGATTTTCGAATCGGACGAAAAACTGATAGTGCATTATAACATTCAGGGCCACCTAATGACGATGGACCACGTAAATTGCGTCCCGATTCAATACATCGTCCTCCAGCCGAGTTGACTCCATGGGTCTATTGCTGCCTCGGGCATCTTATGGCCGATCTGCTGTGAATCTAGATTATCGAATGGGACGAAAAACTGGTAGTGAATTGTAACGTTCAGGGCCACCTAATGACGATGGATCACTCAAATTGCGTCCCGATTCAATACATCGTCCTCCAGCCGACTTGTCTCCATGGGTCTATTGCTGCCTCGGGCACCTTATGGCCGTTCTGCTGTGAGTCTAGATTATCGAATGGGACGAAAAACTGATAGTGAATTGTAACTTTCAGGGCCACCTAATGACGATGGATCACTTAAATTGCGTCCCGATTCAATATATCGTCCTCCAGCAGACTTGTTTCCATGGGTCTATTGTTGCCTCGGGCACCTTATGGCCGTTCTGATGTGAGTCAAAGATTTTCGAATCGGACGAAAAACTGATAGTGAATTGTAACTTTCAGGGCAACCTAATGACGATGGATCACTCAAATTGCGTCCCGATTCAATACATCGTCCTCCAGCCGATTTGTCTCCATGGGTCTATTGCTGCCTCGGGCACCTTATGGCCGTTCTGCTGTGAGTCAAAGATTTTCGAATCGGACGAAAAACTGATAGTGAATTGTAACATTCAGGGCCACCTAATGACGATGGACCACGCAAATTGCGTCCCGATTCAATACATCGTCCTCCAGCCGAGTTGACTCCATGGGTCTATTGCTGCCTCGGGCACCTTATGGCCGTTCTGCTGTGAATCTAGATGATCGAATGGGACGAAAAACTGGTAGTGAATTGTAACGTTCAGGGCCACCTAATGACGATGGATCACTCAAATTGCGTCCCGATTCAATACATCGTCCTCCAGCCGACTTGTCTCCATGGGTCTATTGCTGCCTCGGGCACCTTATGGCCGTTCTGCTGTGAGTCTAGATTATCGAATGGGACGAAAAACTGATAGTGAATTGTAACTTTCAGGGCCACCTAATGACGATGGATCACTTAAATTGCGTCCCGATTCAATATATCGTCCTCCAGCAGACTTGTTTCCATGGGTCTATTGTTGCCTCGGGCACCTTATGGCCGTTCTGATGTGAGTCAAAGATTTTCGAATCGGACGAAAAACTGATAGTGAATTGTAACTTTCAGGGCAACCTAATGACGATGGATCACTCAAATTGCGTCCCGATTCAATACATCGTCCTCCAGCCGATTTGTCTCCATGGGTCTATTGCTGCCTCGGGCACCTTATGGCCGTTCTGCTGTGAGTCAAAGATTTTCGAAGCGGACGAAAAACTGATAGTGAATTGTAACATTCAGGGCCACCTAATGACGATGGACCACGCAAATTGCGTCCCGATTCAATACATCGTCCTCCAGCCGAGTTGACTCCATGGGTCTATTGCTGCCTCGGGCACCTTATGGCCGTTCTGCTGTGAATCTAGATGATCGAATGGGACGAAAAACTGGTAGTGAATTGTAACGTTCAGGGCCACCTAATGACGATGGATCACTCAAATTGCGTCCCGATTCAATACATCGTCCTCCAGCCGACTTGTCTCCATGGGTCTATTGCTGCCTCGGGCACCTTATGGCCGTTCTGCTGTGAGTCTAGATTATCGAATGGGACGAAAAACTGATAGTGAATTGTAACTTTCAGGGCCACCTAATGACGATGGATCACTTAAATTGCGTCCCGATTCAATACATCGTCCCCAGCCGACTTGTCTCCATGGGTCTATTGCTGCCTTGGGCACCTTATGGCCGTTCTGCTGTGAGTCAAAGATTTTCGAATCGGACGAAAAACTGATAGTGATTTGTAACATTCAGGGCCACCTAATGACGATGGACCACACAAATTGCGTCCCGTTTCAGTACATCTTCCACTAGCCGACTTGACTCCATGGGACTATTGCTGCCTCGGGCACCTTATGGCCGTTCTGCTGTGAGTCTAGATTATAGAATGGGATGAAAAACTGATAGTGAATTGTAACGTTCAGGGCCACCTAATGACGATGGATCACTCAAATTGCGTCCCGATTCAATACATCGTCCTCCAGCAGACTTGTCTCCATGGGTCTATTGCTGCCTCGGGCACCTTATGGCAGGCATGCTGTGCCTCAAAGATTTTCGAATCGGACGAAAAACTGATAGTGAATTGTAACGTTCAGGGCCTCCTAATCACGGTGGAACACTCAAATTGCGTCCCGATTCAATACATCGTCCTCCAGCAGACTTGTCTCCATGGGTCTATTGCTGCCTCCGGCACCTTATGGCCGTTCTGCTGTGAGTCAAAGATTTTCGAATCGGACGAAAAACTGATAGTGAATTGGAACATTCAGGGCCACCTAATGACGATGGACCACACAAATTGCGTCCCGATTCAGTACATCGTCCTCCAGCCGACCTGACTCCATGGGTCTATTGCTGCCTCAGGCACCTTATGGCCGTTCTGCTGTGAGTCTAGATTATCGAATGGGACGAAAAACTGATAGTGAATTGTAACGTTCAGGGCCACCTAATGACGATGGATCACTCAAATTGCGTCCCGATTCAATATATCGTCCTCCAGCAGACTTGTTTCCATGGGTCTATTGTTGCCTCGGGCACCTTATGGCCGTTCTGATGTGAGTCAAAGATTTTCGAATCGGACGAAAAACTGATAGTGAATTGTAACTTTCAGGGCCACCTAATGACGATGGATCACTCAAAGTACGTCCCGATTCAATACATCGTCCACCAGCCGACTTGTCTCCATGGGTCTATTGCTGCCTCGGGCACCTTATGGCCGTTCTGCTGTGAGTCAAAGATTTTCGAATCGGACGAAAAACTGATAGTGAATTGTAACGTTCAGGGCCTCCTAATGACGATGGAACACTCAAATTGCGTCCCGATTCAATACATCGTCCTCCAGCAGACTTGTCTCCATGGGTCTATTGCTGCCTCGGGCACCTTATGGCCGTTCTGCTGTGAGTCTAGATTATCGAATGGGACGAAAAACGGATAGTGAATTGTAACATTCAGGGCCTCCTAATGACGATGGATCACTCAAATTGCGTCCCGATTAAATACATCGTCCTCCAGCCGACTTGACTCCATGGGTCTATTGCTGCCTCGGGCACCTTATGGCCGTTCTGCTGTGAGTCTAGATTATCGAATGGGACGAAAAACTGATAGTGAATTGTAACGTTCAGGGCCTCCTAATGACGATGGATCACTCAAATTGCGTCCCGATTCAATACGTCGTCCTCCAGCAGACTTGTCTCCATGGGTCGATTGCTGCCTCGGGCACCTAATGGCCGTTCTGCTGTGAGTCAAAGATTTTCGAATCGGACGAAAAACTGATAGTGAATTGTAACATTCAGGGCCACCTAATGACATTGGACCACGCAAATTGCGTCCCGATTCAATACATCGTCCTCCAGCCGATTTGACTCCATGGGTCTATTGCTGCCTCGGGCACCTTATGGCCGTTCTGCTATGAATCTAGATTATCGAATCGGACGAAAAACTGATAGTGAATTGTAACGTTCAGGGCCACCTAATGACGATGGATCACTCAAATTGCGTCCCGATTCAATACATCGTCCTCCAGCAGACTTGTCTCCATGGGTCTATTGCTGCCTCGGGCACCTTATGGCAGGCCTGCTGTGACTCAAAGATTTTCGAATCGGACGAGAAACTGATAGTTAATTGTAACGTTCAGGGCCTCCTAATGACAATGGAACACTCAAATTGCGTCCCGATTCAATACATCGTCCTCCAGCAGACATGTCTCCATGCGTCTATTGCTGCCTCGGGCACCTTATGGCCGTTCTGCTGTGAGTCAAAGATTTTCGAATCGGACGAAAAACTGATAGTGAATTGTAACGTTCAGGGCCACCTAATGACGATGGATCACTCAAATTGCGTCCCGATTCAATACATCGTCCTCCAGCCGACTTGACTCCATGGGTCTATTGCTGCCTCGGGCACCTTATGGCCGTTCTGCTGTGAGTCTAGATTATCGAATGGGACGAAAAACTGATAGTGAATTGTAACGTTCAGGGCCTCCTAATGACGATGGATAACTCAAATTGCGTCCCGATTCAATACATCGTCCTCCAGCCGACTTGACTCCATGGGTCTATTGCTGCCTCGGGCACCTTATGGCCGTTTTGCTGTGAGTCTAGATTATCGAATGGGACGAAATACTGATAGTGAATTGTAACGTTCAGGGCTTCCTAATGACGATGGATCACTCAAATTGCGTCCCGATTCAATACATCGTCCTCCAGCAGACTTGTCTCCATGGGTCGATTGCTGCCTCCGGTACCTAATGGCCGTTCTGCTGTGAGTCAAAGATTTTCGAATCGGACGAAAGACTGATAGTGAATTGTAACTTCCAGGGCCACCTAATGACGATGGAACACTCAAATTGCGTCCCGATTCAATACATCGTCCTCCAGCAGACTTGTCTCCATGGGTCGATTGCTGCCTCGGGCACCTTATGGCCGTTCTGCTGTGAGTCAAAGATTTTCGAATCGGACGAAAAACTGATAGTGAATTGTAACATTCAGGGCCACCTAATGAAGATGGACCACACAAATTGCGTCCCGATTCAGTACATCGTCCTCCAGCCAACCTGACTCCATGGGTCTATTGCTGCCTCAGGCACCTTATGGCCGTTCTGCTGTGAGTCTAGATTATCGAATGGGACGAAAACCTGATAGTGAATTGTAACGTTCAGGGCCACCTAATGACGATGGATCACTCAAATTGCGTCCCGATTCAATATATCGTCCTCCAGCAGACTTGTTTCCATGGGTCTATTGTTGCCTCGGGCACCTTATGGCCGTTCTGCTGTGAGTCAAAGATTTTCGAATCGGACGAAAAACTGATAGTGAATTGTAACTTTCAGGGCAACCTAATGACGATGGATCACTCAAATTGCGTAACGATTCAATACATCGTCCTCCAGCCGATTTGTCTCCATGGGTCTATTGCTGCCTCGGGCACCTTATGGCCGTTCTGCTGTGAGTCAAAGATTTTCGAATCGGACGAAAAACTGATAGTGAATTGTAACGTTCAGGGCCTCCTAATGACGATGGAACACTAAAATTGCGTCCCGATTCAATACATCGTCCTCCAGCAGACTTGACTTCATGGGTCTATTGCTGCCTCGGGCACCTTATGGCCGTTCTGCTGTGAGTCAAAGATTTTCGAATCGAACGAAAAACTGATAGTGAATTGTAACATTCAGGGCCACCTGATGACGATGGACCACGCAAATTGCGTCCCGATTCAATACATCGTCCTCCAGCCGAGTTGACTCCATGGGTCTATTGCTGCCTCGGGCAACTTATGGCCGTTCTGCTGTGAATCTAGATTATCGAATGGGACGAAAAACTGGTAGTGAATTGTAACGTTCAGGGCCACCTAATGACGATGGATCACTCAAATTGCGTCCCGATTCAATACATCGTCCTCCAGCAGACTTGTCTCCATGGGTCAATTTCTGCCTCGGGCACCTTACGGCCGTTCTGCTGTGAGTCTAGATTATCGAATGGGACGAAAAACTAATAGTGAATTGTAACTTTCAGGGCCACCTAATGACAATGGATCACTTAAATTGCGTCCCGATTCAATACATCGTCCCCAGCCGACTTGTCTCCATGGGTCTATTGCTGCCTCGGGCACCTTATGTCCGTTCTGCTGTGAGTCAAAGATTTTCGAATCGGACGAAAAACCTGATAGTGATTTCTAACATTCAGGGCCACCTAATGACGATGGACCACACAAATTGCGTCCCGATTCAGTACATCGTCCACTAGCCGACTTGACTCCATGGGACTATTGCTGCCTCGGGCACCTTATGGCCGTTCTGCTGTGAGTCTAGATTATCGAATGGGATGAAAAACTGATAGTGAATTGCAACGTTCAGGGCCACCTAATGACGATGGATCACTCAAATTGCGTCCCGATTCAATACATCGTCCTCCAGCAGACTTGTCTCCATGGGTCTATTGCTGCCTCGGGCACCTTATGGCAGTCCTGCTGTGAGTCAAAGATTTTCGAATCGGACGAAAAACTGATAGTGAATTGTAACGTTCAGGGCCTCCTAATGACGATGGAACACTCAAATTGCGTCCCGATTCAATACATCGTCCTCCAGCAGACATGTCTCCATGCGTCTATTGCTGCCTCGGGCACTATATGGCCGTTCTGCTGTGAGTCAAAGATTTTCGAATCGGACGAAAAACTGATAGTGAATTGTAACGTTCAGGGCCACCTAATGACGATGGATCACTCAAATTGCGTCCCGATTCAATACATCGTCCTCCAGCCGACTTGACTCCATGGGTCTATTGCTGCCTCGGGCACCTTATGGCCGTTCTGCTGTGAGTATAGATTATCGAATGGGACGAAAAACTGATAGTGAATTGTAACGTTCAGGGCCTCCTAATGACGATGGATCACTCAAATTGCGTCCTGATTCAATACATCGTCCTCCAGCCGACTTGACTCCATGGGTCTATTGCTGCCTCGGGCACCTTATGGCCGTTCTGCTGTGAGTCTAGATTATCGAATGGGACGAAATACTGATAGTGAATTGTAACGTTCAGGGCTTCCTAATGACGATGGATCACTCAAATTGCGTCCTGATTCAATACATCGTCCTCCAGCAGACTTGTCTACATGGGTCGATTGCTGCCTCGGGCACCTTATGGCCGTTCTACTGTGAGTCAAAGATTTTCGAATCGGACGAAAAACTGATAGTGATTTGTAACACTCAGGGCCACCTAATGACGATGGACCACACAAATTGCGTCCCGTTTCAGTACATCGTCCACTAGCCGACTTGACTCCATGGGACTATTGCTGCCTCGGGCACCTTATGGCCGTTCTGCTGTGAGTCTAGATTATAGAATGGGATGAAAAACTGATAGTGAATTGTAACGTTCAGGGCCACCTAATGACGATGGATCACTCAAATTGCGTCCCGATTCAATACATCGTCCTCCAGCAGACTTGTCTCCATGGGTCTATTGCTGCCTCGGGCACCTTATGGCAGGCATGCTGTGACTCAAAGATTTTCGAATCGGACGAAAAACTGATAGTGAATTGTAACGTTCAGGGCCTCCTAATCACGATGGAACACTCAAATTGCGTCCCGATTCAATACATCGTCCTCCAGCAGACTTGTCTCCATGGGTCTATTGCTGCCTCGGGCACCTTATGGCCGTTCTGCTGTGAGTCAAAGGTTTTCGAATCGGACGAAAAACTGATAGTGAATTGTAACATTCAGGGCCACCTAATGACGATGGACCACACAAATTGCGTCCCGATCCAGTACATCGTCCTCCAGCCGACCTGACTCCATGGGTCTATTGCTGCCTCAGGCACCTTATGGCCGTTCTGCTGTGAGTCTAGATTATCGAATGGGACGAAAAACTGATAGTGAATTGTAACGTTCAGGGCCACCTAATGACGATGGATCACTCAAATTGCGTCCCGATTCAATATATCGTCCTCCAGCAGACTTGTTTCCATGGGTCTATTGTTGCCTCGGGCACCTTATGGCCGTTCTGATGTGAGTCAAAGATTTTCGAATCGGACGAAAAACTGATAGTGAATTGTAACTTTCAGGGCAACCTAATGACGATGGATCACTCAAATTGCGTCCCGATTCAATACATCGTCCTCCAGCCGATTTGTCTCCATGGGTCTATTGCTGCCTCGGGCACCTTATGGCCGTTCTGCTGTGAGTCAAAGATTTTCGAATCGGACGAAAAACTGATAGTGAATTGTAACATTCAGGGCCACCTAATGACGATGGACCACGCAAATTGCGTCCCGATTCAATACATCGTCCTCCAGCCGAGTTGACTCCATGGGTCTATTGCTGCCTCGGGCACCTTATGGCCGTTCTGCTGTGAATCTAGATGATCGAATGGGACGAAAAACTGGTAGTGAATTGTAACGTTCAGGGCCACCTAATGACGATGGATCACTCAAATTGCGTCCCGATTCAATACATCGTCCTCCAGCCGACTTGTCTCCATGGGTCTATTGCTGCCTCGGGCACCTTATGGCCGTTCTGCTGTGAGTCTAGATTATCGAATGGGACGAAAAACTGATAGTGAATTGTAACTTTCAGGGCCACCTAATGACGATGGATCACTTAAATTGCGTCCCGATTCAATACATCGTCCCCAGCCGACTTGTCTCCATGGGTCTATTGCTGCCTTGGGCACCTTATGGCCGTTCTGCTGTGAGTCAAAGATTTTCGAATCGGACGAAAAACTGATAGAGATTTATAACATTCAGGGCCACCTAATGACGATGGACCACACAAATTGCGTCCCGTTTCAGTACATCGTCCACTAGCCGACTTGACTCCATGGGTCTATTGCTGCCTCGGGCACCTTATGGCAGGCATGCTGTGACTCAAAGATTTTCGAATCGGACGAAAAACTGATAGTGAATTGTAACGTTCAGGGCCTCCTAATCACGGTGGAACACTCAAATTGCGTCCCGATTCAATACATCGTCCTCCAGCAGACTTGTCTCCATGGGTCTATTGCTGCCTCGGGCACCTTATGGCCGTTCTGCTGTGAGTCAAAGATTTTCGAATCGGACGAAAAACTGATAGTGAATTGGAACATTCAGGGCCACCTAATGACGATGGACCACACAAATTGCGTCACGATTCAGTACATCGTCCTCCAGCCGACCTGACTCCATGGGTCTATTGCTGCCTCAGGCACCTTATGGCCGTTCTGCTGTGAGTCTAGATTATCGAATGGGACGAAAAACTGATAGTGAATTGTAACGTTCAGGGCCACCTAATGACGATGGATCACTCAAATTGCGTCCCGATTCAATATATCGTCCTCCAGCAGACTTGTTTCCATGGGTCTATTGTTGCCTCGGGCACCTTATGGCCGTTCTGATGTGAGTCAAAGATTTTCGAATCGGACGAAAAACTGATAGTGAATTGTAACTTTCAGGGCAACCTAATGACGATGGATCACTCAAATTGCGTCCCGATTCAATACATCGTCCTCCAGCCGATTTGTCTCCATGGGTCTATTGCTGCCTCGGGCACCTTATGGCCGTTCTGCTGTGAGTCAAAGATTTTCGAATCGGACGAAAAACTGAAAGTGAATTGTAACATTCAGGGCCACCTAATGACGATGGACCACGCAAATTGCGTCCCGATTCAATACATCGTCCTCCAGCCGAGTTGACTCCATGGGTCTATTGCTGCCTCGGGCACCTTATGGCCGTTCTGCTGTGAATCTAGATTATCGAATGGGACGAACAACTGGTAGTGAATTGTAACGTTCAGGGCCACCTAATGACGATGGATCACTCAAATTGCGTCCCGATTCAATACATCGTCCTCCAGCCGACTTGTCTCCATGGGTCTATTGCTGCCTCGGGCACCTTATGGCCGTTCTGCTGTGAGTCTAGATTATCGAATGGGACGAAAAACTGATAGTGAATTGTAACTTTCAGGGCCACCTAATGACGATGGATCACTTAAATTGCGTCCCGATTCAATACATCGTCCCCAGCCGACTTGTCTCCATGGGTCTATTGCTGCCTTGGGCACCTTATGGCCGTTCTGCTGTGAGTCAAAGATTTTCGAATCGGACGAAAAACCTGATAGTGATTTGTAACATTCAGGGCCTCCTAATGACGATGGACCACACAAATTGCGTCCCGATTCAGTACATCGTCCACTAGCCGACTTGACTCCATGGGACTATTGCTGCCTCGGGCACCTTATGGCCGTTCTGCTGTGAGTCTAGATTATCGAATGGGATGAAAAACTGATAGTGAATTGTAACGTTCAGGGCCACCTAATGACGATGGATCACTCAAATTGCGTCCCGATTCAATACATCGTCCTCCAGCAGACTTGTCTCCATGGGTCTATTGCTGCCTCGGGCACCTTATGGCCGTTCTGCTGTGAGTCAAAGATTTTCGAATCGGACGAAAAACTGATAGTGAATTGTAACATTCAGGGCCCCCTAATGACGATGGACCACACAAATTGCGTCCCGATTCAGTACATCGTCCTCCAGCCGACCTGACTCCATGGGTCTATTGCTGCCTCGGGCACCTTATGGCCGTTCTGCTGTGAGTCTAGATTATCGAATGGGACGAAAAACTGATAGTGAATTGTAACGTTCAGGGCCACCTAATGACGATGGATCACTCAAATTGCGTCCCGATTCAATACATCGTCCTCCAGCAGACTTGTCTCCATGGGTCTATTGCTGCCTCGGGCACCTTATGGCCGTTCTGCTATGAGTCAAAGATTTTCGAATCGGACGAAAAACTGATAGTGAATTGTAACTTTCAGGGCAACCTAATGACGATGGATCACTCAAATTGCGTCCCGATTCAATACATCGTCCTCCAGCCGACTTGTCTCCATGGGTCTATTGCTGCCTCGGGCACCTTATGGCCGTTCTGCTGTGAGTCAAAGATTTTCGAATCGGACGAAAAACTGATAGTAAATTGGAACGTTCAGGGCCTCCTAATGACGATGGAACACTCAAATTGCGTCCCGATTCAATACATCGTCCTCCAGCGGACTTGTCTCCATTGGACTATTGCTGCCTCGGGCACCTAATGGCCGTTCTGCTGTGAGTCAAAGACTTTCGAATCGGACGAAAAACTGATAGTGAATTGTAACATTCAGGGCCACCTAATGACGATGGACCACGCAAATTGCGTCCCGATTCAATACATCGTCCTCCAGCCGAGTTGACTCCATGGGTCTATTGCTGCCTCGGGCACCTTATGGCCGTTCTGCTGTGAATCTAGATTATCGAATGGGACGAAAAACTGATAGTGAATTGTAACGTTCAGGGCCACCTAATGACGATGGATCACTCAAATTGCGTCCCGATTCAATATATCGTCCTCCAGCAGACCTGTTTCCATGGGTCTATTGTTGCCTCGGGCACCTTATGGCCGTTCTGATGTGAGTCAAAGATTTTCGAATCGGACGAAAAACTGATAGAGAATTGTAACTTTCAGGGCAACCTAATGACGATGGATCACTCAAATTGCGTCCTGATTCAATACATCGTCCTCCAGCCGATTTGTCTCCATGGGTCTATTGCTGCCTCGGGCACCTTATGGCCGTTCTGCTGTGAGTCAAAGATTTTCGAATCGGACGAAAAACTGAAAGTGAATTGTAACATTCAGGGCCACCTAATGACGATGGACCACGCAAATTGCGTCCCGATTCAATACATCGTCCTCCAGCCGAGTTGACTCCATGGGTCTATTGCTGCCTCGGGCACCTTATGGCCGTTCTGCTGTGAATCTAGATTATCGAATGGGACGAAAAACTGGTAGTGAATTGTAACGTTCAGGGCCACCTAATGACGATGGATCACTCAAATTGCGTCCCGATTCAATACATCGTCCTCCAGCCGACTTGTCTCCATGGGTCTATTGCTGCCTCGGGCACCTTATGGCCGTTCTGCTGTGAGTCTAGATTATCGAATGGGACGAAAAACTGATAGTGAATTGTAACTTTCAGGGCCACCTAATGACGATGGAACACTTAAATTGCGTCCCGATTCAATACATCGTCCCCAGCCGACTTGTCTCCATGGGTCTATTGCTGCCTTGGGCACCTTATGGCCGTTCTGCTGTGAGTCAAAGATTTTCGAATCGGACGAAAAACCTGATAGTGATTTGTAACATTCAGGGCCTCCTAATGACGATGGACCACACAAATAGCGTCCCGATTCAGTACATCGTCCACTAGCCGACTTGACTCCATGGGACTATTGCTGCCTCGGGCACCTTATGGCCGTTCTGCTGTGAGTCTAGATTATCGAATGGGATGAAAAACTGATAGTGAATTGTAACGTTCAGGGCCACCTAATGACGATGGATCACTCAAATTGCGTCCCGATTCAATACATCGTCCTCCAGCAGACTTGTCTCCATGGGTCTATTGCTGCCTCGGGCACCTTATGGCAGTCCTGCTGTGACTCAAAGATTTTCGAATCGGACGAAAAACTTATAGTGAATTGTAACGTTCAGGGCCTCCTAATGACGATGGAACACTCAAATTGCGTCCCGATTCAATACATCGTCCTCCAGCAGACTTGTCTCCATGGGTCTATTGCTGCCTCGGGCACCTTACGGCCGTTCTGCTGAGAGTCAAAGATTTTCGAATCGGACGAAAAACTGATAGTGAATTGTAACATTCAGGGCCCCCTAATGACGATGGACAACACAAATTGCGTCCCGATTCAGTACATCGTCCTCCAGCAGACTTGTCTCCATTGGACTATTGCTGCCTCGGGCACCTAATGGCCGTTCTGCTGTGAGTCAAAGACTTTCGAATCGGACGAAAAACTGATAGTGAATTGTAACATTCAGGGCCACCTAATGACGATGGACCACGCAAATTGCGTCCCGATTCAATACATCGTCCTCCAGCCGAGTTGACTCCATGGGTCTATTGCTGCCTTGGGCACCTTATGGCCGTTCTGCTGTGAATCTAGATTATCGAATGGGACGAAAAACTGATAGTGAATTGTAACGTTCAGGGCCACCTAATGACGATGGATCACTCAAATTGCGTCCCGATTCAATATATCGTCCTCCAGCAGACTTGTTTCCATGGGTCTATTGTTGCCTCGGGCACCTTATGGCCGTTCTGATGTGAGTCAAAGATTTTCGAATCGGACGAAAAACTGATAGTGAATTGTAACTTTCAGGGCAACCTAATGACGATGGATCACTCAAATTGCGTCCCGATTCAATACATCGTCCTCCAGCCGATTTGTCTCCATGGGTCTATTGCTGCCTCGGGCACCTTATGGCCGTTCTGCTGTGAGTCAAAGATTTTCGAATCGGACGAAAAACTGAAAGTGAATTGTAACATTCAGGGCCACCTAATGACGATGGACCACGCAAATTGCGTCCCGATTCAATACATCGTCCTCCAGCCGAGTTGACTCCATGGGTCTATTGCTGCCTCGGGCACCTTATGGCCGTTCTGCTGTGAATCTAGATTATCGAATGGGACGAAAAACTGGTAGTGAATTGTAACGTTCAGGGCCACCTAATGACGATGGATCACTCAAATTGCGTCCCGATTCAATACATCGTCCTCCAGCCGACTTGTCTCCATGGGTCTATTGCTGCCTCGGGCACCTTATGGCCGTTCTGCTGTGAGTCTAGATTATCGAATGGGATGAAAAACTGATAGTGAATTGTAACGTTCAGGGCCACCTAATGACGATGGATCACTCAAATTGCGTCCCGATTCAATACATCGTCCTCCAGCAGACTTGTCTCCATGGGTCTATTGCTGCCTCGGGCACCTTATGGCAGTCCTGCTGTGACTCAAAGATTTTCGAATCGGACGAAAAACTTATAGTGAATTGTAACGTTCAGGGCCTCCTAATGCCGATGGAACACTCAAATTGCGTCCCGATTCAATACATCGTCCTCCAGCAGACTTGTCTCCATGGGTCTATTGCTGCCTCGGGCACCTTACGGCCGTTCTGCTGTGAGTCAAAGATTTTCGAATCGGACGAAAAACTGATAGTGAATTGTAACATTCAGGGCTCCCTAATGACGATGGACAACACAAATTGCGTCCCGATTCAGTACATCGTCCTCCAGCCGACCTGACTCCATGGGTCTATTGCTGCCTCGGGCACCTTATGGCCGTTCTGCTGTGAGTCTAGATTATCGAATGGGACGAAAAACTGATAGTGAATTGTAACGTTCAGGGCCACCTAATGACGATGGATCACTCAAATTGCGTCCCGATTCAATACATCGTCCTCCAGCAGACTTGTCTCCATGGGTCTATTGCTGCCTCGGGCACCTTATGGCCGTTCTGCTGTGAGTCAAAGATTTTCGAAACGGACGAAAAACTGATAGTGAATTGTAACTTTCAGGGCAACCTAATGACGATGGATCACTCAAATTGCGTCCCGATTCAATACATCGTCCTCCAGCCGACTTGTCTCCATGGGTCTATTGCTGCCTCGGGCACCTTATGGCCGTTCTGCTGTGAGTCAAAGATTTTCGAATCGGACGAAAAACCGATAGTAAATTGGAACGTTCAGGGCCTCCTAATGACGATGGAACACTCAAATTGCGTCCCGATTCAATACATCGTCCTCCAGCGGACTTGTCTCCATTGGACTATTGCTGCCTCGGGCACCTAATGGCCGTTCTGCTGTGAGTCAAAGACTTTCGAATCGGACGAAAAACTGATAGTGAATTGTAACATTCAGGGCCACCTAATGACGATGGACCACGCAAATTGCGTCCCGATTCAATACATCGTCCTCCAGCCGAGTTGACTCCATGGGTCTATTGCTGCCTCGGGCACCTTATGGCCGTTCTGCTGTGAATCTAGATTATCGAATGGGACGAAAAACTGATAGTGAATTGTAACGTTCAGGGCCACCTAATGACGATGGATCACTCAAATTGCGTCCCGATTCAATATATCGTTTTCCAGCAGACTTGTTTCCATGGGTCTATTGTTGCCTCGGGCACCTTATGGCCGTTCTGATGTGAGTCAAAGATTTTCGAATCGGACGAAAAACTGATAGTAAATTGGAACGTTCAGGGCCTCCTAATGACGATGGAACACTCAAATTGCGTCCCGATTCAATACTTCGTCCTCCAGCGGACTTGTCTCCATTGGACTATTGCTGCCTCGGGCACCTAATGGCCGTTCTGCTGTGAGTCAAAGACTTTCGAATCGGACGAAAAACTGATAGTGAATTGTAACATTCAGGGCCACCTAATGACGATGGACCACGCAAATTGCGTCCCGATTCAATACATCGTCCTCCAGCCGAGTTGACTCCATGGGTCTATTGCTGCCTCGGGCACCTTATGGCCGTTCTGCTGTGAATCTAGATTATCGAATGGGACGAAAAACTGATAGTGAATTGTAACGTTCAGGGCCACCTAATGACGATGGATCACTCAAATTGCGTCCCGATTCAATACATCGTCCTCCAGCCGACTTGTCTCCATGGGTCTATTGCTGCCTCGGGCACCTTATGGCCGTTCTGCTGTGAGTCTAGATTATCGAATGGGACGAGAAACTGATAGTGAATTGTAACTTTCAGGGCCACCTAATGACGATGGATCACTTAAATTGCGTCCCGATTCAATACATCGTCCCCAGCCGACTTGTCTACATGGGTCTATTGCTGCCTTGGGCACCTTATGGCCGTTCTGCTGTGAGTCAAAGATTTTCGAATCGGACGAAAAACCTGATAGTGATTTGTAACATTCAGGGCCTCCTAATGACGATGGACCACACAAATTGCGTCCCGATTCAGTACATCGTCCACTAGCCGACTTGACTCCATGGGACTATTGCTGCCTCGGGCACCTTATGGCCGTTCTGCTGTGAGTCTAGATTATCGAATGGGATGAAAAACTGATAGTGAATTGTAACGTTCAGGGCCACCTAATGACGATGGATCACTCAAATTGCGTCCCGATTCAATACATCGTCCTCCAGCAGACTTGTCTCCATGGGTCTAATGCTGCCTCGGGCACCTTATGGCAGTCCTGCTGTGACTCAAAGATTTTCGAATCGGACGAAAAACTTATAGTGAATTGTAACGTTCAGGGCCTCCTAATGACGATGGAACACTCAAATTGCGTCCCGATTCAATACATCGTCCTCCAGCAGACTTGTCTCCATGGGTCTATTGCTGCCTCGGGCACCTTATGGCCGTTCTGCTGTGAGTCTACATTATCGAATGGGACGAAAAACTGATAGTGAATTGTAACGTTCAGGGCCACCTAATGACGATGGATCACTCAAATTGCGTCCCGATTCAATACACCGTCCTCCAGCAGACTTGTCTCCATGGGTCAATTGCTGCCTCGGGCACCTTATGGCCGTTCTGCTATGAGTCAAAGATTTTCGAATCGGACGAAAAACTGATAGTGAATTGTAACTTTCAGGGCAACCTAATGACGATGGATCACTCAAATTGCGTCCCCATTCAATACATCGTCCTCCAGCCGACTTGTCTCCATGGGTCTATTGCTGCCTCGGGCACCTTATGGCCGTTCTGCTGTGAGTCAAAGATTTTCGAATCGGACGAAAAACTGATAGTAAATTGGAACGTTCAGGGCCTCCTAATGACGATGGAACACTCAAATTGCGTCCCGATTCAATACATCGTCCTCCAGCGGACTTGTCTCCATTGGACTATTGCTGCCTCGGGCACCTTATGGCCGTTCTGCTGTGAGTCAAAGACTTTCGAATCGGACGAAAAACTGATAGTGAATTGTAACATTCAGGGCCACCTAATGACGATGGACCACGCAAATTGCGTCCCGATTCAATACATCGTCCTCCAGCCGAGTTGACTCCATGGGTCTATTGCTGCCTCGGGCACCTTATGGCCGTTCTGCTGTGAATCTAGATTATCGAATGGGACGAAAAACTGGTAGTGAATTGTAACGTTCAGGGCCACCTAATGACGATGGACCACACAAATTGCGTCCTGATTCAGTACATCGTCCACTAGCCGACTTGACTCCATGGAACTATTGCTGCCTCGGGCACCTTATGGCCGTTCTGCTGTGAGTCAAAGATTTTCGAATCGGACGAAAAACTGATAGTGAATTGTAACATTCAGGGCCACCTAATGACGATGGACCACACAAAATGCGTCCCGATTCAGTACATCGTCCTCCAGCCGACCTGACTCCATGGGTCTATTGCTGCCTCGGGCACCTTATGGCCGTTCTGCTGTGAGTCTAGATTATCGAATGGGACGAAAAACTGATAGTGAATTGTAACGTTCAGGGCCACCTAATGACGATGGAGCACTCAAATTGCGTCCCGATTCAATACATCGTCCTCCAGCAGACTTGTCTCCTTGGGTCTATTGCTGCCTCGGGCACCTTATGGCCGTTCAGCTGTGAGTCAAAGATTTTCGAATCGGACGAAAAACTGATAGTGAATTGTAACTTTCAGGGCCACCTAATGACGATGGATCACTCAAATTGCGTCCCGATTCAATACATCGTCCACCAGCCGACTTGTCTCCATGGGTCTATTGCTGCCTCGGGCACCTTATGGCCGTTCTGCTGTGAGTCAAAGATTTTCGAATCGGACGAAACACTGATAGTGAATTGTAACGTTCAGGGCCTCCTAATGACGATGGAACACTCAAATTGCGTCCCGATTCAATACATCGTCCTCCAGCAGACTTGTCTCCATGCGTCTATTGCTGCCTCGGGCACCTTATGGCCGTTCTGCTGAGAGTCTAGTTTATCGAATGGGACGAAAAACTGATAGTGAATTGTAACGTTCAGGGCCTCCTAATGACGATGGATCACTCAAATTGCGTCCCGATTCAATACATCGTCCTCCAGCCGACTTGTCTCCATGGGTCGATTGCTGCCTCGGGCACCTAATGGCCGTTCTGCTGTGAGTCAAAGATTTTCGAATCGGACGAAAAACTGATAGTGAATTGTAACATTCCGGGCCACCTAATGACGATGGACCACGCAAATTGCGTCCCGATTCAATACATCGTCCTCCAGCCGATTTGACTCCATGGGTCTATTGCTGCCTCGGGCACCTTATGGCCGTTCTGCTGTGAATCTAGATTATCGAATGGGACGAAAAACTGATAGTGAATTGTAACGTTCAGGGCCACCTAATGACGATGGATCACTCAAATTGCGTCCCGATTCAATACATCGTCCTCCAGCAGACTTGTCTCCATGGGTCTATTGCTGCCTCGGGCACCTTATGGCAGGCCTGCTGTGACTCAAAGATTTTCGAATCGGACGAGAAACTGATAGTGAATTGTAACGTTCAGGGCCTCCTAATGACGATGGAACACTCAAATTGCGTCCCGATTCAATACATCGTCCTCCAGCAGACATGTCTCCATGCGTCTATTGCTGCCTCGGGCACCTTATGGCCGTTCTGCTGTGAGTCAAAGATTTTCGAATCGGACGAAAAACTGATAGTGAATTGTAACGTTCAGGGCCACCTAATGACGATGGATCACTCAAATTGCGTCCCGATTCAATACATCGTCCTCCAGCCGACTTGACTCCATGGGTCCATTGCTGCCTCGGGCACCTTATGGCCGTTCTGCTGTGAGTCTAGATTATCGAATGGGACGAAAAACTGATAGTGAATTGTAACGTTCAGGGCCTCCTAATGACGATGGATCACTCAAATTGCGTCCCGATTCAATACATCGTCCTCCAGCCGACTTGACTCCATGGGTCTATTACTGCCTCGGGCACCTTATGGCCGTTCTGCTGTGAGTCTAGATTATCGAATGGGACGAAATACTGATAGTGAATTGTAACGTTCAGGGCTTCCTAATGACGATGTATCACTCAAATTGCGTCCCGATTCAATTTATCGTCCTCCAGCAGACTTGTCTCCATGGGTCGATTGCTGCCTCGGGTACCTAATGGCCGTTCTGCTGTGAGTCAAAGATTTTAGAATCAGACGAAAGACTGATAGTGAATTGTAACTTTCAGGGCCACCTAATGACGATGGAACACTCAAATTGCGTCCCGATTCAATACATCGTCCTCCAGCAGACTTGTCTCCATGGGTCGATTGCTGCCTCGGGCACCTTATGGCCGTTCTGCTGTGAGTCAAAGATTTTCGAATCGGTCGAAAAACTGATAGTGATTTGTAACATTCAGGGCCACCTAATGACGATGGACCACACAAATTGCGTCCCGATTCAGTACATCGTCCACTAGCCGACTTGACTCCATGGGACTATTGCTGCCTCGGGCACCTTATGGCCGTTCTGCTGTGAGTCTAGATTATAGAATGGGATGAAAAACTGATAGTGAATTGTAACGTTCAGGGCCACCTAATGACGATGGATCACTCAAATTGCGTCCCGATTCAATACATCGTCCTACAGCAGACTTGTCTCTATGGGTCTATTGCTGCCTCGGGCACCTTATGGCCGTTCTGCTGTGAGTCAAAGATTTTCGAATCGGACGAAAAGCTGATAGTGAATTGGAACGTTCACGGCCTCCTAATGACGATGGAACACTCAAATTGAGTCCCGATTCAATACATCGTCCTCCAGCGGACTTGTCTCCATTGGACTATTGCTGTCTCGGGCACCTAATGGCCGTTCTGCTGTGAGTCAAAGATTTTCGAATCGGACGAAAAACTGATAGTGAATTGTAACATTCAGGGCCACTTAATGACGATGGACCACACAAAATGCGTCCCGATTCAGTACATCGTCCTCCAGCCGACCTGACTGCATGGGTCTATTGCTGCCTCGGGCACCTTATGGCCGTTCTGCTGTGAGTCTAGATTATCGAATGGGACGAAAAACTGATAGTGAATTGTAACGTTCAGGGCCACCTAATGACGATGGAGCACTCAAATTGCGTCCCGATTCAATACATCGTCCTCCAGCAGACTTGTCTCCTTGGGTCTATTGCTGCCTCGGGCACCTTATGGCCGTTCAGCTGTGAGTCAAAGATTTTCGAATCGGACGAAAAACTGATAGTGAATTGTAACTTTCAGGGCCACCTAATGACGATGGATCACTCAAATTGCGTCCCGATTCAATACATCGTCCTCCAGCGGACTTGTCTCCATTGGACTATTGCTGTCTCGGGCACCTAATGGCCGTTCTGCTGTGAGTCAAAGACTTTCGAATCGGACGAAAAACTGATAGTGAATTGTAACATTCAGGGCCACCTAATGACGATGGACCACGCAAATTGCGTCCCGATTCAATACATCGTCCTCCAGCCGAGTTGACTCCATGGGTCTATTGCTGCCTCGGGCACCTTATGGCCGTTCTGCTGTGAATCTAGATTATCGAATGGGACGAAAAACTGGTAGTGAATTGTAACGTTCAGGGCCACCTAATGACGATGGATCACTCAAATTGCGTCCCGATTCAATACATCGTCCTCCAGCCGAGTTGACTCCATGGGTCTATTGCTGCTTCGGGCACCTTATGGCCGTTCTGCTGTGAATCAAGATTATCGAATGGGACGAAAAACTGGTAGTGAATTGTAACGTTCAGGGCCACCTAATGACGATGGATCACTCAAATTGCGTCCCGATTCAATACATCGTCCTCCAGCCGACTTCTCTCCATGGGTCTATTGCTGCCTCGGGCACCTTATGGCCGTTCTGCTGTGAGTCTAGATTATCGAATGGGACGAAAAATTGATAGTGAATTGTAACTTTCAGGGCAACCTAATGACGATGGATCACTTAAATTGCGTCCCGATTCAATACATCGTCCCCAGCCGACTTGTCTCCATGGGTCTATTGCTGCCTCGGGCACCTTATGGCCGTTCTGCTGTGAGTCAAAGATTTTCGAATCGGACGAAAACCTGATAGTGATTTGTAACATTCAGGGCCACATAATGACGATGGACCACACAAATTGCGTCCCGATTCAGTACATCGTCCACTAGCCGACTTGACTCCATGGGACTATTGCTGCCTCGGGCACCTTATGGCCGTTCTGCTGTGAGTCAAAGATTTTCGAATCGGACGAAAAACTGATAGTGAATTGTAACATTCAGGGCCACCTAATGACGATGGACCACACAAAATGCGTCCCGATTCAGTACATCGTCCTCCAGCCGACCTGACTCCATGGGTCTATTGCTGCCTCGGGCACCTTATGGCCGTTCTGCTGTGAGTCTAGATTATCGAATGGGACGAAAAACTGATAGTGTATTGTAACGTCCAGGGCCACCTAATGACGATGGAGCACTCAAATTGCGTCCCGATTCAATACATCGTCCTCCAGCAGACTTGTCTCCATGGGTCTATTGCTGCCTCGGGCACCTTATGGCCGTTCAGCTGTGAGTCAAAGATTTTCGAATCGGACGTAAAACTGATAGTGAATTGTAACTTTCAGGGCCACCTAATGACGATGGATCACTCAAATTGCGTCCCGATTCAATACATCGTCCACCAGCCGACTTGTCTCCATGGGTCTATTGCTGCCTCGGGCACCTTATGGCCGTTCTGCTGTGAGTCAAAGATTTTCGAATCGGACGAAAAACTGATAGTGAATTGTAACGTTCAGGGCCTCCTAATGACGATGGAACACTCAAATTGCGTCCCGATTCAATACATCGTTCTCCAGCAGACTTGTCTCCATGCGTCTATTGCTGCCTCGGGCACCTTATGGCCGTTCTGCTGTGAGTCTAGATTATAGAATGGGACGAAAAACTGATAGTGAATTGTAACGTTCAGGGCCTCCTAATGACGATGGATCACTCAAATTGCGTCCCGATTCAATACATCGTCCTCCAGCAGACTTGTCTCCATGGGTCGATTGCTGCCTCGGGCACCTAATGGCCGTTCTGCTGTGAGTCAAAGATTTTCGAATCGGACGAAAAACTGATAGTGAATTGTAACATTCAGGGCCACCTAATGACGATGGACCACGCAAATTGCGTCCCGATTCAATACATCATCCTCCAGCCGATTTGACTCCATGGGTCTATTGCTGCCTCGGGCACCTTATGGCCGTTCTGCTGTGAATCTAGATTATCGAATGGGACGAAAAACTGATAGTGAATTGTAACGTTCAGGGCCACCTAATGACGATGGATCACTCAAATTGCGTCCCGATTCAATACATCGTCCTCCAGCAGACTTGTCTCCATGGGTCTATTGCTGCCTCGGGCACCTTATGGCAGGCCTGCTGTGACTCAAAGATTTTCGAATCGGACGAGAAACTGATACTGAATTGAAACGTTCAGGGCCTCCTAATGACGATGGAACACTCAAATTGCGTCCCGATTCAATACATCGTCCTCCAGCAGACATGTCTCCATGCGTCTATTGCTGCCTCGGGCACCTTATGGCCGTTCTGCTGTGAGTCAAAGTTTTCGAATCGGACGAAAAACTGATAGTGAATTGTAACGTTCAGGGCCACCTAATGACGATGGATCACTCAAATTGCGTCCCGATTCAATACATCGTCCTCCAGCCGACTTGACTCCATGGGTCTATTGCTGCCTCGGGCACCTTATGGCCGTTCTGCTGTGAGTCTAGATTATCGAATGGGACGAAAAACTGATAGTGAATTGTAACGTTCAGGGCCTCCTAATGACGATGGATCACTCAAATTGCGTCCCGATTCAATACATCGTCCTCCAGCCGACTTGACTCCATGGGTCTATTACTGCCTCGGGCACCTTATGGCCGTTCTGCTGTGAGTCTAGATTATCGAATGGGACGAAATACTGATAGTGAATTGTAACGTTCAGGGCTTCCTAATGACGATGTATCACTCAAATTGCGTCCCGATTCAATACACTGTCCTCCAGCAGACTTGTCTCCATGGGTCGATTGCTGCCTCGGGTACCTAATGGCCGTTCTGCTGTGAGTCAAAGATTTTCGAATCGGATGAAAGACTGATAGTGAATTGTAACTTTCAGGGCCACCTAATGACGATGGAACACTCAAATTGCGTCCCGATTCAATTCATCGTCCTCCAGCAGACTTGTCTCCATGGGTCGATTGCTGCCTCGGGCACCTTATGGCCGTTCTGCTGTGAGTCAAAGATTTTCGAATCGGTCGAAAAACTGATAGTGATTTGTAACATTCAGGGCCACCTAATGACGATGGACCACACAAATTGCGTCCCGATTCAGTACATCGTCCACTAGTCGACTTGACTCCATGGGACTATTGCTGCCTCGGGCACCTGATGGCCGTTCTGCTGTGAGTCTAGATTATAGAATGGGATGAAAAACTGATAGTGAATTGTAACGTTCAGGGCCACCTAATGACGATGGATCACTCAAATTGCGTCCCAATTCAATACATCGTACTCCAGCAGACTTGTCTCCATGGGTCTATTGCTGCCTCGGGCACCTTATGGCCGTTCTGCTGTGAGTCAAAGATTTTCGAATCGGACGAAAAACTGATAGTGAATTGTAACATTCAGGGCCACCTAATGACGATGGACCACACAAATTGCGTCCCGATTCAGTACATCGTCCTCCAGCCGACCTGACTCCATGGGTCTATTGCTGCCTCAGGCACCTTATGGCCGTTCTGCTGTGAGTCTAGATTATCGAATGGGACGAAAATTTGATAGTGAATTGTAACGTTCAGGGCCACCTAATGACGATGGATCACTCAAATTGCGTCCCGATTCAATATATCGTCCTCCAGCAGACTTGTTTCCATGGGTCTATTGTTGCCTCGGACACCTTATGGCCGTTCTGCTGTGAGTCAAAGATTTTCGAATCTTACGAAAAACTGATAGTGAATTGCAACTTTCAGGGCAACCTAATGACGATGGATCACTCAAGTTGCGTCGCGATTCAATACATCGTCCTCCAGCCGATTTGTCTCCATGGGTCTATTGCTGCCTCGGGCACCTTATGGCCGTTCTGCTGTGAGTCAAAGATTTTCGAATCGGACGAGAAACTGATAGTGAATTGTTACGTTCAGGGCCTCCTAATGACGATGGAACACTAAAATTGCGTCCCGATTCAATACATCGTCCTCCAGCAGACTTGACTTCATGGGTCTATTGCTGCCTCGGGCACCTTATGGCCGTTCTGCTGTGAGTCAAAGATTTTCGAATGGGACGAAAAACTGATAGTGAATTGTAACGTTCAGGGCCACCTAATGACGATGGATCACTCAAATTGCGTCCCGATTCAATACATCGTCCTCCAGCCGACTTCACTCCATGGGTCTATTGCTGCCTCGGGCACCTTATGGCCGTTCTGCTGTGAGTCTAGATTATCGAATGGGACAAAAAACTGATAGTGAATTGTAACGTTCAGGGCCTCCTAATGACGATGGAACACTCAAATTGCGTCCCGATTCAATACATCGTCCTCCAGCGGACTTGTCTCCATTGGTCTATTGCTGCCTCGGGCACCTAATGGCCGTTCTGCTGTGAGTCAAAGACTTTCGAATCGGACAAAAAACAGATAGTGAATTGTAACATTCAGGGCCACCTAATGACGATGGACCACGCAAATTGCGTCCCGATTCAATACATCGTCCTCCAGCCGAGTTGACTCCATGGGTCTATTGCTGCCTCGGGCACCTTATGGCCGTTCTGCTGTGAATCTAGATTATCGAATGGGACGAAAAACTGGTAGTGAATTGTAACGTTCAGGGCCACCTAATGACGATGGATCACTCAATTGCGTCCCGATTCAATACATCGTCCTCCAGCCGACTTGTCTCCATGGGTCTATTGCTGCCTCGGGCACCTTATGGCAGTCCTGCTGTGACTCAAAGATTTTCGAATCGGACGAAAAACTGATAGTGAATTGTAACATTCAGGGCCACCTAATGACGATGGACCACACAAATTGCGTCCCGATTCAGTACATCGTCCTCCAGCCGACCTGACTCCATGGGTCTATTGCAGCCTCGGGCACCTTATGGCCGTTCTGCTGTGAGTCTAGATTATCGAATGGGACGAAAAACTGATAGTGAATTGTAACGTTCAGGGCCACCTAATGACGATGGAACACTCAAATTGCGTCCCGATTCAATACATCGTCCTCCAGCAGACTTGTCTCCATGCGTCTATTGCTGCCTCGGGCACCTTATGGCCGTTCTGCTGAGAGTCTAGTTTATCGAATGGGACGAAAAACTGATAGTGAATTGTAACTTTCAGGGCCACCTAATGACGATGGATCACTCAAATTGCGTCCCGATTCAATACATCGTCCACCAGCCGACTTGTCTCCATGGGTCTATTGCTGCCTCGGGCACCTTATGGCCGTTCTGCTGTGAGTCAAAGATTTTCGAATCGGACGAAACACTGATAGTGAATTGTAACGTTCAGGGCCTCCTAATGACGATGGAACACTCAAATTGCGTCCCGATTCAATACATCGTCCTCCAGCAGACTTGTCTCCATGCGTCTATTGCTGCCTCGGGCACCTTATGGCCGTTCTGCTGAGAGTCTAGTTTATCGAATGGGACGAAAAACTGATAGTGAATTGTAACGTTCAGGGCCTCCTAATGACGATGGATCACTCAAATTGCGTCCCGATTCAATACATCGTCCTCCAGCCGACTTGTCTCCATGGGTCGATTGCTGCCTCGGGCACCTAATGGCCGTTCTGCTGTGAGTCAAAGATTTTCGAATCGGACGAAAAACTGATAGTGAATTGTAACATTCCGGGCCACCTAATGACGATGGACCACGCAAATTGCGTCCCGATTCAATACATCGTCCTCCAGCCGATTTGACTCCATGGGTCTATTGCTGCCTCGGGCACCTTATGGCCGTTCTGCTGTGAATCTAGATTATCGAATGGGACGAAAAACTGATAGTGAATTGTAACGTTCAGGGCCACCTAATGACGATGGATCACTCAAATTGCGTCCCGATTCAATACATCGTCCTCCAGCAGACTTGTCTCCATGGGTCTATTGCTGCCTCGGGCACCTTATGGCAGGCCTGCTGTGACTCAAAGATTTTCGAATCGGACGAGAAACTGATAGTGAATTGTAACGTTCAGGGCCTCCTAATGACGATGAAACACTCAAATTGCGTCCCGATTCAATACATCGTCCTCCAGCAGACATGTCTCCATGCGTCTATTGCTGCCTCGGGCACCTTATGGCCGTTCTGCTGTGAGTCAAAGATTTTCGAATCGGACGAAAAACTGATAGTGAATTGTAACGTTCAGGGCCACCTAATGACGATGGATCACTCAAATTGCGTCCCGATTCAATACATCGTCCTCCAGCCGACTTGACTCCATGGGTCCATTGCTGCCTCGGGCACCTTATGGCCGTTCTGCTGTGAGTCTAGATTATCGAATGGGACGAAAAACTGATAGTGAATTGTAACGTTCAGGGCCTCCTAATGACGATGGATCACTCAAATTGCGTCCCGATTCAATACATCGTCCTCCAGCCGACTTGACTCCATGGGTCTATTACTGCCTCGGGCACCTTATGGCCGTTCTGCTGTGAGTCTAGATTATCGAATGGGACGAAATACTGATAGTGAATTGTAACGTTCAGGGCTTCCTAATGACGATGTATCACTCAAATTGCGTCCCGATTCAATTTATCGTCCTCCAGCAGACTTGTCTCCATGGGTCGATTGCTGCCTCGGGTACCTAATGGCCGTTCTGCTGTGAGTCAAAGATTTTAGAATCAGACGAAAGACTGATAGTGAATTGTAACTTTCAGGGCCACCTAATGACGATGGAACACTCAAATTGCGTCCCGATTCAATACATCGTCCTCCAGCAGACTTGTCTCCATGGGTCGATTGCTGCCTCGGGCACCTTATGGCCGTTCTGCTGTGAGTCAAAGATTTTCGAATCGGTCGAAAAACTGATAGTGATTTGTAACATTCAGGGCCACCTAATGACGATGGACCACACAAATTGCGTCCCGATTCAGTACATCGTCCACTAGCCGACTTGACTCCATGGGACTATTGCTGCCTCGGGCACCTTATGGCCGTTCTGCTGTGAGTCTAGAATATAGAATGGGATGAAAAACTGATAGTGAATTGTAACGTTCAGGGCCACCTAATGACGATGGATCACTCAAATTGCGTCCCGATTCAATACATCGTCCTACAGCAGACTTGTCTCTATGGGTCTATTGCTGCCTCGGGCACCTTATGGCCGTTCTGCTGTGAGTCAAAGATTTTCGAATCGGACGAAAAGCTGATAGTGAATTGGAACGTTCACGGCCTCCTAATGACGATGGAACACTCAAATTGAGTCCCGATTCAATACATCGTCCTCCAGCGGACTTGTCTCCATTGGACTATTGCTGTCTCGGGCACCTAATGGCCGTTCTGCTGTGAGTCAAAGATTTTCGAATCGGACGAAAAACTGATAGTGAATTGTAACATTCAGGGCCACTTAATGACGATGGACCACACAAAATGCGTCCCGATTCAGTACATCGTCCTCCAGCCGACCTGACTGCATGGGTCTATTGCTGCCTCGGGCACCTTATGGCCGTTCTGCTGTGAGTCTAGATTATCGAATGGGACGAAAAACTGATAGTGAATTGTAACGTTCAGGGCCACCTAATGACGATGGAGCACTCAAATTGCGTCCCGATTCAATACATCGTCCTCCAGCAGACTTGTCTCCTTGGGTCTATTGCTGCCTCGGGCACCTTATGGCCGTTCAGCTGTGAGTCAAAGATTTTCGAATCGGACGAAAAACTGATAGTGAATTGTAACTTTCAGGGCCACCTAATGACGATGGATCACTCAAATTGCGTCCCGATTCAATACATCGTCCTCCAGCGGACTTGTCTCCATTGGACTATTGCTGTCTCGGGCACCTAATGGCCGTTCTGCTGTGAGTCAAAGACTTTCGAATCGGACGAAAAACTGATAGTGAATTGTAACATTCAGGGCCACCTAATGACGATGGACCACGCAAATTGCGTCCCGATTCAATACATCGTCCTCCAGCCGAGTTGACTCCATGGGTCTATTGCTGCCTCGGGCACCTTATGGCCGTTCTGCTGTGAATCTAGATTATCGAATGGGACGAAAAACTGGTAGTGAATTGTAACGTTCAGGGCCACCTAATGACGATGGATCACTCAAATTGCGTCCCGATTCAATACATCGTCCTCCAGCCGAGTTGACTCCATGGGTCTATTGCTGCTTCGGGCACCTTATGGCCGTTCTGCTGTGAATCAAGATTATCGAATGGGACGAAAAACTGGTAGTGAATTGTAACGTTCAGGGCCACCTAATGACGATGGATCACTCAAATTGCGTCCCGATTCAATACATCGTCCTCCAGCCGACTTCTCTCCATGGGTCTATTGCTGCCTCGGGCACCTTATGGCCGTTCTGCTGTGAGTCTAGATTATCGAATGGGACGAAAAATTGATAGTGAATTGTAACTTTCAGGGCAACCTAATGACGATGGATCACTTAAATTGCGTCCCGATTCAATACATCGTCCCCAGCCGACTTGTCTCCATGGGTCTATTGCTGCCTCGGGCACCTTATGGCCGTTCTGCTGTGAGTCAAAGATTTTCGAATCGGACGAAAACCTGATAGTGATTTGTAACATTCAGGGCCACATAATGACGATGGACCACACAAATTGCGTCCCGATTCAGTACATCGTCCACTAGCCGACTTGACTCCATGGGACTATTGCTGCCTCGGGCACCTTATGGCCGTTCTGCTGTGAGTCAAAGATTTTCGAATCGGACGAAAAACTGATAGTGAATTGTAACATTCAGGGCCACCTAATGACGATGGACCACACAAAATGCGTCCCGATTCAGTACATCGTCCTCCAGCCGACCTGACTCCATGGGTCTATTGCTGCCTCGGGCACCTTATGGCCGTTCTGCTGTGAGTCTAGATTATCGAATGGGACGAAAAACTGATAGTGTATTGTAACGTCCAGGGCCACCTAATGACGATGGAGCACTCAAATTGCGTCCCGATTCAATACATCGTCCTCCAGCATACTTGTCTCCATGGGTCTATTGCTGCCTCGGGCACCTTATGGCCGTTCAGCTGTGAGTCAAAGATTTTCGAATCGGACGTAAAACTGATAGTGAATTGTAACTTTCAGGGCCACCTAATGACGATGGATCACTCAAATTGCGTCCCGATTCAATACATCGTCCACCAGCCGACTTGTCTCCATGGGTCTATTGCTGCCTCGGGCACCTTATGGCCGTTCTGCTGTGAGTCAAAGATTTTCGAATCGGACGAAAAACTGATAGTGAATTGTAACGTTCAGGGCCTCCTAATGACGATGGAACACTCAAATTGCGTCCCGATTCAATACATCGTTCTCCAGCAGACTTGTCTCCATGCGTCTATTGCTGCCTCGGGCACCTTATGGCCGTTCTGCTGTGAGTCTAGATTATAGAATGGGACGAAAAACTGATAGTGAATTGTAACGTTCAGGGCCTCCTAATGACGATGGATCACTCAAATTGCGTCCCGATTCAATACATCGTCCTCCAGCAGACTTGTCTCCATGGGTCGATTGCTGCCTCGGGCACCTAATGGCCGTTCTGCTGTGAGTCAAAGATTTTCGAATCGGACGAAAAACTGATAGTGAATTGTAACATTCAGGGCCACCTAATGACGATGGACCACGCAAATTGCGTCCCGATTCAATACATCATCCTCCAGCCGATTTGACTCCATGGGTCTATTGCTGCCTCGGGCACCTTATGGCCGTTCTGCTGTGAATCTAGATTATCGAATGGGACGAAAAACTGATAGTGAATTGTAACGTTCAGGGCCACCTAATGACGATGGATCACTCAAATTGCGTCCCGATTCAATACATCGTCCTCCAGCAGACTTGTCTCCATGGGTCTATTGCTGCCTCGGGCACCTTATGGCAGGCCTGCTGTGACTCAAAGATTTTCGAATCGGACGAGAAACTGATACTGAATTGAAACGTTCAGGGCCTCCTAATGACGATGGAACACTCAAATTGCGTCCCGATTCAATACATCGTCCTCCAGCAGACATGTCTCCATGCGTCTATTGCTGCCTCGGGCACCTTATGGCCGTTCTGCTGTGAGTCAAAGTTTTCGAATCGGACGAAAAACTGATAGTGAATTGTAACGTTCAGGGCCACCTAATGACGATGGATCACTCAAATTGCGTCCCGATTCAATACATCGTCCTCCAGCCGACTTGACTCCATGGGTCTATTGCTGCCTCGGGCACCTTATGGCCGTTCTGCTGTGAGTCTAGATTATCGAATGGGACGAAAAACTGATAGTGAATTGTAACGTTCAGGGCCTCCTAATGACGATGGATCACTCAAATTGCGTCCCGATTCAATACATCGTCCTCCAGCCGACTTGACTCCATGGGTCTATTACTGCCTCGGGCACCTTATGGCCGTTCTGCTGTGAGTCTAGATTATCGAATGGGACGAATTACTGATAGTGAATTGTAACGTTCAGGGCTTCCTAATGACGATGTATCACTCAAATTGCGTCCCGATTCAATACACTGTCCTCCAGCAGACTTGTCTCCATGGGTCGATTGCTGCCTCGGGTACCTAATGGCCGTTCTGCTGTGAGTCAAAGATTTTCGAATCGGACGAAAGACTGATAGTGAATTGTAACTTTCAGGGCCACCTAATGACGATGGAACACTCAAATTGCGTCCCGATTCAATACATCGTCCTCCAGCAGACTTGTCTCCATGGGTCGATTGCTGCCTCGGGCACCTTATGGCCGTTCTGCTGTGAGTCAAAGATTTTCGAATCGGTCGAAAAACTGATAGTGATTTGTAACATTCAGGGCCACCTAATGACGATGGACCACACAAATTGCGTCCCGATTCAGTACATCGTCCACTAGTCGACTTGACTCCATGGGACTATTGCTGCCTCGGGCACCTTATGGCCGTTCTGCTGTGAGTCTAGATTATAGAATGGGATGAAAAACTGATAGTGAATTGTAACGTTCAGGGCCACCTAATGACGATGGATCACTCAAATTGCGTCCCAATTCAATACATCGTACTCCAGCAGACTTGTCTCCATGGGTCTATTGCTGCCTCGGGCACCTTATGGCCGTTCTGCTGTGAGTCAAAGATTTTCGAATCGGACGAAAAACTGATAGTGAATTGTAACATTCAGGGCCACCTAATGACGATGGACCACACAAATTGCGTCCCGATTCAGTACATCGTCCTCCAGCCGACCTGACTCCATGGGTCTATTGCTGCCTCAGGCACCTTATGGCCGTTCTGCTGTGAGTCTAGATTATCGAATGGGACGAAAATTTGATAGTGAATTGTAACGTTCAGGGCCACCTAATGACGATGGATCACTCAAATTGCGTCCCGATTCAATATATCGTCCTCCAGCAGACTTGTTTCCATGGGTCTATTGTTGCCTCGGACACCTTATGGCCGTTCTGCTGTGAGTCAAAGATTTTCGAATCTTACGAAAAACTGATAGTGAATTGCAACTTTCAGGGCAACCTAATGACGATGGATCACTCAAGTTGCATCGCGATTCAATACATCGTCCTCCAGCCGATTTGTCTCCATGGGTCTATTGCTGCCTCGGGCACCTTATGGCCGTTCTGCTGTGAGTCAAAGATTTTCGAATCGGACGAGAAACTGATAGTGAATTGTAACGTTCAGGGCCTCCTAATGACGATGGAACACTAAAATTGCGTCCCGATTCAATACATCGTCCTCCAGCAGACTTGACTTCATGGGTCTATTGCTGCCTCGGGCACCTTATGGCCGTTCTGCTGTGAGTCAAAGATTTTCGAATGGGACGAAAAACTGATAGTGAATTGTAACGTTCAGGGCCACCTAATGACGATGGATCACTCAAATTGCGTCCCGATTCAATACATCGTCCTCCAGCCGACTTCACTCCATGGGTCTATTGCTGCCTCGGGCACCTTATGGCCGTTCTGCTGTGAGTCTAGATTATCGAATGGGACAAAAAACTGATAGTGAATTGTAACGTTCAGGGCCTCCTAATGACGATGGAACACTCAAATTGCGTCCCGATTCAATACATCGTCCTCCAGCGGACTTGTCTCCATTGGTCTATTGCTGCCTCGGGCACCTAATGGCCGTTCTGCTGTGAGTCAAAGACTTTCGAATCGGACAAAAAACAGATAGTGAATTGTAACATTCAGGGCCACCTAATGACGATGGACCACGCAAATTGCGTCCCGATTCAATACATCGTCCTCCAGCCGAGTTGACTCCATGGGTCTATTGCTGCCTCGGGCACCTTATGGCCGTTCTGCTGTGAATCTAGATTATCGAATGGGACGAAAAACTGGTAGTGAATTGTAACGTTCAGGGCCACCTAATGACGATGGATCACTCAATTGCGTCCCGATTCAATACATCGTCCTCCAGCCGACTTGTCTCCATGGGTCTATTGCTGCCTCGGGCACCTTATGGCAGTCCTGCTGTGACTCAAAGATTTTCGAATCGGACGAAAAACTGATAGTGAATTGTAACATTCAGGGCCACCTAATGACGATGGACCACACAAATTGCGTCCCGATTCAGTACATCGTCCTCCAGCCGACCTGACTCCATGGGTCTATTGCAGCCTCGGGCACCTTATGGCCGTTCTGCTGTGAGTCTAGATTATCGAATGGGACGAAAAACTGATAGTGAATTGTAACGTTCAGGGCCACCTAATGACGATAGATCACTCAAATTGCGTCCCGATTCAATACATCGTCCTCCAGCAGACTTGTCTCCATGGGTCTATTGCTGCCTCGGGCACCTTATGGCCGTTCTGCTGTGAGTCAAAGATTTTCGAATCGGTCGAAAAACTGATAGTGATTTGTAACATTCAGGGCCACCTAATGACGATGGACCACACAAATTGCGTCCCGATTCAGTACATCGTCCACTAGCCGACTTGACTCCATGGGACTATTGCTGCCTCGGGCACCTTATGGCCGTTCTGCTGTGAGTCTAGATTATAGAATGGGATGAAAAACTGATAGTGAATTGTAACGTTCAGGGCCTCCTAATGACGATGGATCACTCAAATTGCGTCCCGATTCAATACATCGCCCTCCAGCAGACTTGTCTCCATGGGTCTATTGCTGCCTCGGGCACCTTATGGCAGGCATGCTGTGACTCAAAGATTTTCGAATCGGACGAAAAACTGATAGTGAATTGTAACGTTCAGGGCCTCCTAATGACGATGGAACACTCAAATTGCGTCCCGATTCAATACATCGTCCTCCAGCAGACTTGTCTCCATGGGTCTATTGCTGCCTCGGGCACCTTATGGCCGTTCTGCTGTGAGTCAAAGATTTTCGAATCGGACGAAAAACTGATAGTGAATTGTAACTTTCAGGGCAACCTAATGACGATGGATCACTCAAATTGCGTCCCGATTCAATACATCGTCCTCCAGCCGATTTGTCTCCATGGGTCTATTGCTGCCTCGGGCACCTTATGGCCGTTCTGCTGTGAGTCAAAGATTTTCGAATGGGACGAAAAACTGATAGTGAATTGTAACGTTCAGGGCCACCTAATGACGATGGATCACTCAAATTGCGTCCCGATTCAATACATCGTCCTCCAGCCGAGTTAACTCCATGGGTCTATTGCTGCCTCGGGCACCTTATGGCCGTTCTGCTGTGAGTCTAGATTATCGAATGGGACAAAAAACTGATAGTGAATTGTAACGTTCAGGGCCTCCTAATGACGATGGAAAACTCAAATTGCGTCCCGATTCAATACATCGTCCTCCAGCGGACTTGTCTCCATTGGTCTATTGCTGCCTCGGGCACCTAATGGCCGTTCTGCTGTGAGTCAAAGACTTTCGAATCGGACGAAAAACAGATAGTGAATTGTAACATTCAGGGCCACCTAATGACGATGGACCACGCAAATTGCGTCCCGATTCAATACATCGTCCTCCAGCCGAGTTGACTCCATGGGTCTATTGCTGCCTCGGGCACCTTATGGCCGTTCTGCTGTGAGTCTAGATTATCGAATGGGACGAAAAACTGATAGTGAATTGTAACGTTCAGGGCCACCTAATGACGATGGATCACTCAAATTGCGTCCCGATTCAATACATCGTCCTCCAGCAGACTTGTCTCCATGGGTCTATTGCTGCCTCGGGCACCTTATGGCCGTTCTGCTGTGAGTCAAAGATTTTCGAATCGGTCGAAAAACTGATAGTGATTTGTAACATTCAGGGCCACCTAATGACGATGGACCACACAAATTGCGTCCCGATTCAGTACATCGTCCACTAGCCGACTTGACTCCATGGGACAATTGCTGCCTCGGGCACCTTATGGCCGTCCTGCTGTGAGTCTAGATTATAGAATGGGATGAAAAACTGATAGTGAATTGTAACGTTCAGGGCCACCTAATGACGATGGATCACTCAAATTGCGTCCCGATTCAATACATCGTCCTCCAGCAGACTTGTCTCCATGGGTCTATTGCTGCCTCGGGCACCTTATGGCAGGCATGCTGTGACTCAAAGAATTTCGAATCGAACGAAAAACTGATAGTGAATTGTAACGTTCAGGGCCTCCTAATGACGATGGAACACTCAAATTGCGTCCCGATTCAATACATCGTCCTCCAGCAGACTTGTCTCCATGGGTCTATTGCTGCCTCGGGCACCTTATGGCCGTTCTGCTGTGAGTCAAAGATTTTCGAATCGGACGAAAAACTGATAGTGAATTGTAACATTCAGGGCCACCTAATGACGATGGACCACACAAATTGCGTCCCGATTCAGTACATCGTCCTCCAGCCGACCTGACTCCATGGGTCTAATTCTGCCTCAGGCACCTTATGGCCGTTCTGCTGTGAGTCTAGATTATCGAATGGGACGAAAATTTGATAGTGAATTGTAACGTTCAGGGCCACCTAATGACGATGGATCACTCAAATTGCGTCCCGATTCAATATATCGTCCTCCAGCAGACTTGTTTCCATGGGTCTATTGTTGCCTCGGGCACCTTATGGCCGTTCTGCTGTGAGTAAAGGATTTTCGAATCGGACGAAAAACTGATAGTGAATTGTAACTTTCAGGGCAACCTAATGACGATGGATCACTCAAATTGCGTCCCGATTCAATACATCGTCCTCCAGCCGATTTGTCTCCATGGGTCTATTGCTGCCTCGGGCACCTTATGGCCGTTCTGCTGTGAGTCAAAGATTTTCGAATCGGACGAGAAACTGATAGTGAATTGTAACGTTCAGGGCCTCCTAATGACGATGGAACACTAAAATTGCGTCCCGATTCAATACATCGTCCTCCAGCAGACTTGACTTCGTGGGTCTATTGCTGCCTCGGTCACCTTATGGCCGTTCTGCTGTGAGTCAAAGATTTTCGAATGGGACGAAAAACTGATAGTGAATTGTTACATTCAGGGCCACCTAATGACGATGGACCACACAAATTGCGTCCCGATTCAGTACATCGTCCTCCAGCCGACCTGACTCCATGGGTCTATTGCAGCCTCGGGCACCTTATGGCCGTTCTGCTGTGAGTCTAGATTATCGAATGGGACGAAAAACTGATAGTGAATTGTAACGTTCAGGGCCACCTAATGACGATGGATCACTCAAATTGCGTCCCGATTCAATACATCGTCCTCCAGCAGACTTGTCTCCATGGGTCTATTGCTGCCTCGGGCACCTTATGGCCGTTCTGCTGTGAGTCAAAGATTTTCGAATCGGTCGAAAAACTGATAGTGATTTGTAACATTCAGGGCCACCTAATGACGATGGACCACACAAATTGCGTCCCGATTCAGTACATCGTCCACTAGCCGACTTGACTCCATGGGACTAATGCTGCCTCGGGCACCTTATGGCCGTTCTGCTGTGAGTCTAGATTATAGAATGGGATGAAAAACTGATAGTGAATTGTAACGTTCAGGGCCACCTAATGACGATGGATCACTCAAATTGCGCCCCGATTCAATACATCGTCCTCCAGCAGACTTGTCTCCATGGGTCTATTGCTGCCTCGGGCACCTTATGGCAGGCATGCTGTGACTCAAAGATTTTCGAATCGGACGAAAAACTGATAGTGAATTGTAACGTTCAGGGCCTCCTAATGACGATGGAACACTCAAATTGCGTCCCGATTCAATACATCGTCCTCCAGCAGACTTGTCTCCATGGTTCTATTGCTGCCTCGGGCACCTTATGGCCGTTCTGCTGTGAGTCAAAGATTTTCGAATCGGACGAAAAACTGATAGTGAATTGTAACATTCAGGGCCACCTAATGACGATGGACCACACAAATTGCGTCCCGATTCAGTACATCGTCCTCCAGCCGACCTGACTCCATGGGTCTATTGCTGCCTCAGGCACCTTATGGCCGTTCTGCTGTGAGTCTAGATTATCGAATGGGACGAAAATTTGATAGTGAATTGTAACGTTCAGGGCCACCTAATGACGATGGATCACTCAAATTGCGTCCCGATTCAATATATCGTCCTCCAGCAGACTTGTTTCCATGGGTCTATTGTTGCCTCGGGCACCTTATGGCCGTTCTGCTGTGAGTCAAAGATTTTCGAATCGGACGAAAAACTGATAGTGAATTGTAACTTTCAGGGCAACCTAATGACGATGGATCACTCAAATTGCGTCCCGATTCAATACATCGTCCTCCAGCCGATTTGTCTCCATGGGTCTATTGCTGCCTCGGGCACCTTATGGCCGTTCTGCTGTGAGTCAAAGATTTTCGAATCGGACGAAAAACTGATAGTGAATTGTAACGTTCAGGGCCACCTAATGACGATGGATCACTCAAATTGCGTCCCGATTCAATACATCGTCCTCCAGCCGACTTGACTCCATGGGTCTATTGCTGCCTCGGGCACCTTATGGCTGTTCTGCTGTGAGTCTAGATTATCGAATGGGACAAAAAACTGATAGTGAATTGTAACGTTCAGGGCCTCCTAATGACGATGGAACACTCAAATTGCGTCCCGATTCAATACATCGTCCTCCAGCGGACTTGTCTCCATTGGTCTATTGCTGCCTCGGGCACCTAATGGCCGTTCTGCTGTGAGTCAAAGACTTTCGAATCGGACGAAAAACAGATAGTGAATTGTAACATTCAGGGCCACCTAATGACGATGGACCACGCAAATTGCGTCCCGATTCAATACATCGTCCTCCAGCCGAGTTGACTCCATGGGTCTATTGCTGCCTCGGGCACCTGATGGCAGTCCTGCTGTGACTCAAAGATTTTCGAATCGGACGAAAAACTGATAGTGAATTGTAACGTTCAGGGCCTTCTAATGACGATGGAACACTCAAATTGCGTCCCGATTCAATACATCGTCCTCCAGCAGACTTGTCTCCATGGGTCTATTGCTGCCTCGGGCACCTTATGGCCGTTCTGCTGTGAGTCAAAGATTTTCGAATCGGACGAAAAACTGATAGTGAATTCTAACATTCAGGGCCACCTAATGACGATGGACCACACAAATTGCGTCCCGATTCAGTACATCGCCCTCCAGCCGACCTGACTCCATGGGTCTATTGCAGCCTCGGGCACCTTATGGCCGTTCTGCTGTGAGTCTAGGTTATCGAATGGGACGAAAAACTGATAGTGAATTGTAACGTTCAGGGCCACCTAATGACGATGGATCACTCAAATTGCGTCCCGATTCAATACATCGTCCTCCAGCAGACTTGTCTCCATGGGTCTATTGCTGCCTCGGGCACCTTATGGCCGTTCTGCTGTGAGTCAAAGATTTTCGAATCGGACGAAAAACTGATAGTGAATTGTAACTTTCAGGGCCACCTAATGACGATGGATCACTCAAATTGCGTCCCGATTCAATACATCGTCCACCAGCCGACTTGTCTCCATGGGTCTATGGCTGCCTCGGGCACCTTATGGCCGTTCTGCTGTGAGTCAAAGATTTTCGAATCGGACGAAAAACTGATAGTGAATTGTAACGTTCAGGGCCACCTAATGACGATGGATCACTCAAATTGCGTCCCGATTCAATACATCGTCCTCCAGCCGACATGTCTCCATGGGTCTATTGCTGCCTTGGCACCTTATTGCCGTTCTGCTGTGAGTCAAAGATTTTCGAATCGGACGAAAAACTGATAGTGAATTGTAACATTCAGGGCCACCTAATGACGATGGACCACGCAAATTGCGTCCCGATTCAATACATCGTCCTCCAGCCGATTTGACTCCATGGGTCTATTGCTGCCTCGGGCACCTTATGGCCGTTCTGCTGTGAATCTAGATTATCGAATGGGACGAAAAACTGATAGTGAATTGTAACGTTCAGGGCCACCTAATGACGATGGATCACTCAAATTGCGTCCCGATTCAATACATCGTCCTCCAGCAGACTTGTCTCCATGGGTCTATTGCTGCCTCGGGCACCTTATGGCAGGCCTGCTGTGACTCAAAGATTTTCGAATCGGTCGAGAAACTGATAGTGAATTGTAACGTTCAGGGCCTCCTAATGACGATGGAACACTCAAATTGCGTCCCGATTCAATACATCGTCCACCAGCAGACATGTCCCCATGCGTCTATTGCTGCCTCGGGCACCTTATGGCCGTTCTGCTGTGAGTCAAAGTTTTTCGAATCGGACGAAAAACTGATAGTGAATTGTAACGTTCAGGGCCACCTAATGACGATGGATCACTCAAATTGCGTCCCGATTCGATACATCGTCCTCCAGCCGACTTGACTCCATGGGTCTATTGCTGCCTCGGGCACCTTATGGCCGTTCTGCTGTGAGTCTAGATTATCGAATGGGACGAAAAACTCATAGTGAATTGTAACGTTCAGGGCCTCCTAATGACGATGGATCACTCAAATTGCGTCCCGATTCAATACATCGTCCTCCAGCCGACTTGACTCCATGGGTCTATTACTGCCTCGGGCACCTTATGGCCGTTCTGCTGTGAGTCTAGATTATCGAATGGGACGAAATACTGATAGTGAATTGTAACGTTCAGGGCTTCCTAATGACGATGGATCACTCAAATTGCGTCCCGATTTAATACATCGTCCTCCAGCAGACTTGTCTCCATGGGTCGATTGCTGCCTCGGGTACCTAATGGCCGTTCTGCTGTGAGTCAAAGATTTTCGAATCGGACGAAAGACTGATAGTGAATTGTAACTTTCAGGGCCACCTAATGACGATGGAACACTCAAATTGCGTCCCGATTCAATACATCGTCCTCCAGCAGACTTGTCTCCATGGGTCGATTGCTGCCTCGGGCACCTTATGGCCGTTCTGCTGTGAGTCAAAGATTTTCGAATCGGTCGAAATACTGATAGTGATTTGTAACATTCAGGGCCACCTAATGACGATGGACCACACAAATGGCGTCCCGATTCAGTACATCGTCCACTAGCCGACTTGACTCCATGGGACTATTGCTGCCTCGGGCACCTTATGGCCGTTCTGCTGTGAGTCTAGATTATAGAATGGGATGAAAAACTGATAGTGAATTGTAACGTTCAGGGCCACCTAATGACGATGGATCACTCAAATTGCGTCCCGATTCAATACTTCGTCCTCCAGCAGACTTGTCTCCATGGGTCTATTGCTGCCTCGGGCACCTTATGGCAGGCATGCTGTGACTCAAAGATTTTCGAATCGGACGGAAAACTGATAGTGATTTGTAACGTTCAGGGCCTCCTAATGACGATGGAACACTCAAATTGCGTCCCGATTCAATACATCGTCCTCCAGCAGACTTCTCTCCATGGGTCTATTGCTGCCTCGGGCACCTTATGGCCGTTCTGCTGTGAGTCAAAGATTATCGAATCGGACGAAAAACTGATAGTGAATTGTAACATTCAGGGCCACCTAATGACGATGGACCACACAAATTGCGTCCCGATTCAGTACATCGTCCTCCAGCCGACCAGACTCCATGGGTCTATTGCTGCCTCAGGCACCTTATGGCCGTTCTGCTGTGAGTCTAGATTATCGAATGGGACGAAAAACTGATAGTGAATTGTAACGTTCAGGGCCATCTAATGACGATGGATCACTCAAATTGCGTCCCGATTCAATATATCGTCCTCCAGGAGACTTGTTTCCATGGGTCTATTGTTGCCTCGGGCACCTTATGGCCGTTCTGCTGTGAGTCAAAGATTTTCGAATCGGACGAAAAACTGATAGTGAATTGTAACGTTCAGGGCCTCCTAATGACGATGGAACACTAAAATTGCGTCCCGATTCAATACATCGTCCTCCAGCAGACTTGACTTCATGGGTCTATTGCTGCCTCGGGCACCTTATGGCCGTTCTGCTGTGAGTCAAAGATTTTCGAATCGGACGAAAAACTGATAGTGAATTGTAACGTTCAGGGCCACCTAATGACGATGGATCACTCAAATTGCGTCCCGATTCAATACATCGTCCTCCAGCCGACTTGTCTCCATGGGTCTATTGCTGCCTCGGGCACCTTATGGCCGTTCTGCTGTGAGTCTAGATTATCGAATGGGACGAAAAACTGATAGTGAATTGTAACTTTCAGGGCCACCTAATGACGATGGATCACTCAAATTGCGTCCCGATTCAATACATCGTCCTCCAGCAGACTTGTCTCCATGGGTCGATTGCTGCCTCGGGCACCTTATGGCCGTTCTGCTGTGAGTCAAAGATTTTCGAATCGGACGAAAAACCTGATAGTGATTTGTAACATTCAGGGCCACCTAATGACGATGGACCACACAACTTGCGTCCCGATTCAGTACATCGTCCACTAGCCGACTTGACTGCATGGGACTATTGCTGCCTCGGGCACCTTATGGCCGTTCTGCTGTGAGTCTAGATTATCGAATGGGATGAAAAACTGATAGTGAATTGTAACGTTCAGGGCCACCTAATGACGATGGATCACTCAAATTGCGTCCCGATTCAATACATCGTCTTCCAGCAGACTTGTCTCCATGGGTCGATTGCTGCCTCGGGCACCTTATGGCCGTTCTGCTGTGAGTCAAAGATTTTCGAATCGGACGAAAAACCTGATAGTGATTTGTAACATTCAGGGCCACCTAATGACGATGGACCACACAAATTGCGTCCCGATTCAGTACATCGTCCACTAGCCGACTTGACTGCATGGGACTATTGCTGCCTCGGGCACCTTATGGCCGTTCTGCTGTGAGTCTAGATTATCGAATGGGATGAAAAACTGATAGTGAATTGTAACGTTCAGGGCCACCTAATGACGATGGATCACTCAAATTGCGTCCCGATTCAATACATCGTCTTCCAGCAGACTTGTCTCCATGGGTCTATTGCTGCCTCGGGCACCTTATGGCAGTCCTGCTGTGACTCAAAGATTTTCGAATCGGACGAAAAACTGATAGTGAATTGTAACGTTCAGGGCCTCCTAATGACGATGGACCACACAAATTGCGTCCCGATTCAGTACATCGTCCTCCAGCCGACCTGACTCCATGGGTCTATTGCAGCCTCGGGCACCTTATGGCCGTTCTGCTGTGAGTCCAGATTATCGAATGGGACGAAAAACTGATAGTGAATTGTAACGTTCAGGGCCACCTAATGACGATGGATCACTCAAATTGCGTCCCGATTCAATACATCGTCCTCCAGCAGACTTGTCTCCATGGGTCTATTGCTGCCTCGGGCACCTTATGGCCGTTCTGCTGTGAGTCAAAGATTTTCGAATCGGACGAAAAACTGATAGTGAATTGTAACTTTCAGGGCCACCTAATGACGATGGATCACTCAAATTGCGTCCCGATTCAATACATCGTCCACCAGCCGACTTGTCTCCATGGGTCTATTGCTGCCTCGGGCACCTTATGGCCGTTCTGCTGTGAGTCAAAGATTTTCGAATCGGACGAAAAACTGATAGTGAATTGTAACGTTCAGGGCCTCCTAATGACGATGGAACACTAAAATTGCGTCCCGATTCAATACATCGTCCTCCAGCAGACTTGACTTCATGGGTCTATTGCTGCCTCGGGCACCTTATGGCCGTTCTGCTGTGAGTCAAAGATTTTCGAATCGGACGAAAAACTGATAGTGAATTGTAACGTTCAGGGCCACCTAATGACGATGGATCACTCAAATTGCGTCCCGATTCAATACATCGTCCTCCAGCCGACTTGACTCCATGGGTCTATTGCTGCCTCGGGCACCTTATGGCCGTTCTGCTGTGAGTCTAGATTATCGAATGGGACAAAAAACTGATAGTGAATTGTAACGTTCAGGGCCTCCTAATGACGATGGAACACTCAAATTGCGTCCCGATTCAATACATCGTCCTCCAGCGGACTTGCCTCCATTGGTCTATTGCTGCCTCGGGCACCTAATGGCCGTTCTGCTGTGAGTCAAAGACTTTCGAATCGGACGAAAAACAGATAGTGAATTGTAACATTCAGGGCCACCTAATGACGATGGACCACGCAAATTGCGTCCCGATTCAATACATCGTCCTCCAGCCGAGTTGACTCCATGGGTCTATTGCTGCCTCGGGCACCTTATGGCCGTTCTGCTGTGAATCTAGATTATCGAATGGGACGAAAAACTGGTAGTGAATTGTAACGTTCAGGGCCACCTAATGACGATGGATCACTCAAATTGCGTCCCGATTCAATACATCGTCCTCCAGCCGACTTGTCTCCATGGGTCTATTACTGCCTCGGGCACCTTATGGCCGTTCTGCTGTGAGTCTAGATGATCGAATGGGACGAAAAACTGATAGTGAATTGTAACTTTCAGGGCCACCTAATGACGATGGATCACTCAAATTGCGTCCCGATTCAATACATCGTCCTCCAGCAGACTTGTCTCCATGGGTCTATTGCTGCCTCGGGCACCTTATGGCCGTTCTGCTGTGAGTCAAAGATTTTCGAATCGGACGAAAAACTGATAGTGAATTGTAACATTCAGGGCCACCTAATGACGATGGACCACACAAATTGCGTCCCGATTCAGTACATCGTCCTCCAGCCGACCTGACTCCATGGGTCTATTGCAGCCTCGGGCACCTTATGGCCGTTCTGCTGTGAGTCTAGATTATCGAATGGGACGAAAAACTGATAGTGAATTGTAACGTTCAGGGCCACCTAATGACGATGGATCACTCAAATTGCGTCCCGATTCAATACATCGTCCTCCAGCAGACTTGTCTCCATGGGTCTATTGCTGCCTCGGGCACCTTATGGCCGTTCTGCTGTGAGTCAAAGATTTTCGAATCGGACGAAAAACTGATAGTGAATTGTAACTTTCAGGGCCACCTAATGACGATGGATCACTCAAATTGCGTCCCGATTCAATACATCGTCCACCAGCCGACTTGTCTCCATGGGTCTATTGCTGCCTCGGGCACCTTATGGCCGTTCTGCTGTGAGTCAAAGATTTTCGAATCGGACGAAAAACTGATAGTGAATTGTAACTTTCAGGGCAACCTAATGACGATGGATCACTCAAATTGCGTCCCGATTCAATACATCGTCCTCCAGCCGATTTGTCTCCATGGGTCTATTGCTGCCTGCCTCGGGCACCATATGGCCGTTCTGCTGTGAGTCAAAGATTTTCGAATCGGACGAAAAACTGATAGTGAATTGTAACGTTCAGGGCCTCCTAATGACGATGGAACACTAAAATTGCGTCCCGATTCAATACATCGTCCTCCAGCAGACTTGACTTCATGGGTCTATTGCTGCCTCGGGCACCTTATGGCCGTTCTGCTGTGAGTCAAAGATTTTCGAATCGGACGAAAAACTGATAGTGAATTGTAACTTTCAGGGCAACCTAATGACGATGGATCACTCAAATTGCGTCCCGATTCAATACATCGTCCACCAGCCGACTTGTCTCCATGGGTCTATTGCTGCCTCGTGCACCTTATGGCCGTTCTGCTGTGAGTCAAAGATTTTCGAATCGGACGAAAAACTGATAGTGAATTGTAACGTTCAGGGCCTCCTAATGATGATGGAACACTCAAATTGCGTCCCGATTCAATACATCGTCCTCCAGCAGATTTGTCTCCATGCGTCTATAGCTGCCTCGGGCACCTTATGACCGTTCTGCTGTGTGTCAAAGATTTTCGAATCGGACGAAAAACTTATAGTGAATTGTAACTTTCAGGGCAACCTAATGACGATGGATCACTCAAATTGCGTCCCGATTCAATACATCGTCCTCCAGCCGATTTGTCTCCATGGGTCTATTGCTGCCTCGGGCACCTTATGGCCGTTCTGCTGTGAGTCAAAGATTTTCGAATCGGACGAAAAACTGATAGTGAATTGTAACGTTCAGGGCCTCCTAATGACGATGGAACACTAAAATTTCGTCCCGATTCAATACATCGTCCTCCAGCAGACTTGACTTCATGGGTCTATTGCTGCCTCGGGCACCTTATGGCCGTTCTGCTGTGAGTCAAAGATTTTCGAATCGGACGAAAAACTGATAGTGAATTGTAACGTTCAGGGCCACCTAATGACGATGGATCACTCAAATTGCGTCCCGATTCAATACATCGTCCTCCAGCCGACTTGACTCCATGGGTCTATTGCTGCCTCGGGCACCTTATGGCCGTTCTGCTGTGAGTCTAATTTATCGAATGGGACAAAAAACTGATAGTGAATTGTAACGTTCAGGGCCTCCTAATGACGATGGAACACTCAAATTGCGTCCCGATTCAATACATCGTCCTCCAGCGGACTTGCCTCCATTGGTCTATTGCTGCCTCGGGCACCTAATGGCCGTTCTGCTGTGAGTCAAAGACTTTCGAATCGGACGAAAAACAGATAGTGAATTGTAACATTCAGGGCCACCTAATGACGATGGACCACGCAAATTGCGTCCCGATTCAATACATCGTCCTCCAGCAGACTTGTCTCCATGGGTCTATTGCTGCCTCGGGCACCTTATGGCCGTTCTGCTGTGAGTCAAAGATTTTCGAATCGGACGAAAAACTGATAGTGAATTGTAACTTTCAGGGCCACCTAATGACGATGGACCACACAAATTGCGTCCCGATTCAGTACATCGTCCTCCAGCCGACCTGACTCCATGGGTCTATTGCAGCCTCGGGCACCTTATGGCCGTTCTGCTGTGAGTCTAGATTATCGAATGGGACGAAAAACTGATAGTGAATTGTAACGTTCAGGGCCACCTAATGACGATGGATCACTCAAATTGCGTCCCGATTCAATACATCGTCCTCCAGCAGACTTGTCTCCATGGGACTATTGCTGCCTCGGGCACCTTATGGCCGTTCTGCTGTGAGTCAAAGATTTTCGAATCGGACGAAAAACTGATAGTGAATTGTAACTTTCAGGGCCACCTAATGACGATGGATCACTCAAATTGCGTCCCGATTCAATACATCGTCCACCAGCCGACTTGTCTCCATGGGTCTATTGCTGCCTCGGGCACCTTATGGCCGTTCTGCTGTGAGTCAAAGATTTTCGAAACGGACGAAAAACTGATAGTGAATTGTAACTTTCAGGGCAACCTAATGACGATGGATCACTCAAATTGCGTCCCGATTCAATACATCGTCCTCCAGCCGATTTGCCTCCATGGGTCTATTGCTGCCTCGGGCACCTTATGGCCGTTCTGCTGTGAGTCAAAGATTTTCGAATCGGACGAAAAACTGATAGTGAATTGTAACGTTCAGGGCCTCCTAATGACGATGGAACACTAAAATTGCGTCCCGATTCAATACATCGTCCTCCAGCAGACTTGACTTCATGGGTCTATTGCTGCCTCGGGCACCTTATGGCCGTTCTGCTGTGAGTCAAAGATTTTCGAATCGGACGAAAAACTGATAGTGAATTGTAACGTTCAGGGCCACCTAATGACGATGGATCACTCAAATTGCGTCCCGATTCAATACATCGTCCTCCAGCCGACTTGACTCCATGGGTCTATTGCTGCCTCGGGCACCTTATGGCCGTTCTGCTGTGAGTCTAGATTATTGAATGGGACAAAAAACTGATAGTGAATTGTAACGTTCAGGGCCTCCTAATGACGATGGAACACTCAAATTGCGTCCCGATTCAATACATCGTCCTCCAGCGGACTTGCCTCCATTGGTCTATTGCTGCCTCAGGCACCTAATGGCCGTTCTGCTGTGAGTCAAAGACTTTCGAATCGGACGAAAAACAGATAGTGAATTGTAACATTCAGGGACACCTAATGACGATGGACCACGCAAATTGCGTCCCGATTCAATACATCGTCCTCCAGCCGAGTTGACTCCATGGGTCTATTGCTGCCTCGGGCACCTTATGGCCGTTCTGCTGTGAATCTAGATTATCGAATGGGACGAAAAACTGGTAGTGAATTGTAACGTTCAGGGCCACCTAATGACGATGGATCACTCAAATTGCGTCCCGATTCAATACATCGTCCTCCAGCCGACTTGTCTCCATGGGTCTATTACTGCCTCGGGCACCTTATGGCCGTTCTGCTGTGAGTCTAGATTATCGAATGGGACGAAAAACTGATAGTGAATTGTAACTTTCAGGGCCACCTAATGACGATGGATCACTCAAATTGCGTCCCGATTCAATACATCGTCCTCCAGCAGACTTGTCTCCATGGGTCTATTGCTGCCTCGGGCACCTTATGGCCGTTCTGCTGTGAGTCAAAGATTTTCGAATCGGACGAAAAACTGATAGTGAATTGTAACATTCAGGACCACCTAATGACGATGGACCACACAAATTGCGTCCCGATTCAGTACATCGTCCTCCAGCCGACCTGACTCCATGGGTCTATTGCAGCCTCGGGCACCTTATGGCCGTTCTGCTGTGAGTCTAGTATATCGAATGGGACGAAAAACTGATAGTGAATTGTAACGTTCAGGGCCACCTAATGACGATGGATCACTCAAATTGCGTCCCGATTCAATACATCGTCCTCCAGCAGACTTGTCTCCATGGGTCTATTGCTGCCTCGGGCACCTTATGGCCGTTCTGCTGTGAGTCAAAGATTTTCGAATCGGACGAAAAACTGATAGTGAATTGTAACTTTCAGGGCCACCTAATGACGATGGATCACTCAAATTGCGCCCCGATTCAATACATCGTCCACCAGCCGACTTGTCTCCATGGGTCTATTGCTGCCTCGGGCACCTTATGGCCGTTCTGCTGTGAGTCAAAGATTTTCGAATCGGACGAAAAACTGATAGTGAATTGTAACTTTCAGGGCAACCTAATGACGATGGATCACTCAAATTGCGTCCCGATTCAATACATCGTCCTCCAGCAGACTTGTCTCCATGCGTCTATTGCTGCCTCGGGCACCTTATGGCCGTTCTGCTGTGAGTCAAAGATTTTCGAATCGGACGAAAAACTGATAGTGAATTGTAACGTTCAGGGCCTCCTATTGACGATGGAACACTAAAATTGCGTCCCGATTCAATACATCGTCCTCCAGCAGACTTGACTTCATGGGTCTATTGCTGCCTCGGGCACCTAATGGCCGTTCTGCTGTGAGTCAAAGATTTTCGAATCGGACGATAAACTGATAGTGAATTGTAACGTTCAGGGCCACCTAATGACGATGGATCACTCAAATTGCGTCCCGATTCAATACATCGTCCTCCAGCCGACTTGACTCCATGGGTCTATTGCTGCCTCGGGCACCTTATGGCCGTTCTGCTGTGAGTCTAGATTATCGAATGGGACAAAAAACTGATAGTGAATTGTAACGTTCAGGGCCTCCTAATGACGATGGAACACTCAAATTGCGTCCCGATTCAATACATCGTCCTCCAGCGGACTTGCCTCCATTGGTCTATTGCTGCCTCGGGCACCTAATGGCCGTTCTGCTGTGAGTCAAAGACTTTCGAATCGGACGAAAAACAGATAGTGAATTGTAACATTCAGGGCCACCTAATGACGATGGACCACGCAAATTGCGTCCCGATTCAATACATCGTCCTCCAGCCGAGTTGACTCCATGGGTCTATTGCTGCCTCGGGCACCTTATGGCCGTTCTGCTGTGAATCTAGATTATCGAATGGGACGAAAAACTGGTAGTGAATTGTAACGTTCAGGGCCACCTAATGACGATGGATCACTCAAATTGCGTCCCGATTCAATACATCGTCCTCCAGCCGACTTGTCTCCATGGGTCTATTACTGCCTCGGGCACCTTATGGCCGTTCTGCTGTGAGTCTAGATTATCGAATGGGACGAAAAACTGATAGTGAATTGTAACGTTCAGGGCCACCTAATGACGATGGATCACTCAAATTGCGTCCCGATTCAATACATCGTCCTCCAGCAGAATTGTCTCCATGGGTCTATTGCTGCCTCGGGCACCTTATGGCCGTTCTGCTGTGAGTCAAAGATTTTCGAATCGGACGAAAAACTGATAGTGAATTGTAACTTTCAGGGCCACCTAATGACGATGGATCACTCAAATTGCGTCCCGATTCAATACATCGTCCACCAGCCGACTTGTCTCCATGGGTCTATTGCTGCCTCGGGCACCTTATGGCCGTTCTGCTGTGAGTCAAAGATTTTCGAATCGGACGAAAAACTGATAGTGAATTGTAACTTTCAGGGCAACCTAATGACGATGGATCACTCAAATTGCGTCCCGATTCAATACATCGTCCTCCAGCCGATTTGTCTCCATGGGTCTATTGCTGCCTCGGGCACCTTATGGCCGTTCTGCTGTGAGTCAAAGATTTTCGAATCGGACGAAAAACTGATAGTGAATTGTAACGTTCAGGGCCTCCTAATGACGATGGAACACTAAAATTGCGTCCCGATTCAATACATCGTCCTCCAGCAGACTTGACTTCATGGGTCTATTGCTGCCTCGGGCACCTTATGGCCGTTCTGCTGTGAGTCAAAGATTTTCGAATCGGACGATAAACTGATAGTGAATTGTAACTTTCAGGGCAACCTAATGACGATGGATCACTCAAATTGCGTCCCGATTCAATACATCGTCCTCCAGCCGATTTGTCTCCATGGGTCTATTGCTGCCTCGGGCACCTTATGGCCGTTCTGCTGCGAGTCAAAGATTTTCGAATCGGACGAAAAATTGATAGTGAATTGGAACGTTCAGAGCCTCCTAATGACGATGGAACACTAAAATTGCGTCCCGATTCAATACATCGTCCTCCAGCAGACTTGACTTCATGGGTCTATTGCTGCCTCGGGCACCTTATGGCCGTTCTGCTGTGAGTCAACGATTTTCGAATCGGACGAAAAACTGATAGTGAATTGTAACTTTCAGGGCCACCTAATGACGATGGATCACTCAAATTGCGTCCCGATTCAATACATCGTCCACCAGCCGACTTGTCTCCATGGGTCTATTGCTGCCTCGGGCACCTTATGGCCGTTCTGCTGTGAGTCAAAGATTTTCGAATCGGATGAAAAACTGATAGTGAATTGTAACTTTCAGGGCAACCTAATGACGATGGATCACTCAAATTGCGTCCCGATTCAATACATCGTCCTCCAGCCGATTTGTCTCCATGGGTCTATTGCTGCCTCGGGCACCTTATGGCCGTTCTGCTGTGAGTCAAAGATTTTCGAATCGGACGAAAAACTGATAGTGAATTGTAACGTTCAGGGCCTCCTAATGACGATGGAACACTAAAATTGCGTCCCGATTCAATACATCGTCCTCCAGCAGACTTGACTTCATGGGTCTATTGCTGCCTCGGGCACCTTATGGCCGTTCTGCTGTGAGTCAAAGATTTTCGAATCGGACGAAAAACTGATAGTGAATTGTAACTTTCAGGGCAACCTAATGACGATGGATCACTCAAATTGCGACCCGATTCAATACATCGTCCTCCAGCCGATTTGTCTCCATGGGTCTATTGCTGCCTCGGGCACCTTATGGCCGTTCTGCTGTGAGTCAAAGATTTTCGAATCGGACGAAAAACTGATAGTGAATTGTAACGTTCAGGGCCTCCTAATGACGATGGAACACTAAAATTGCGTCCCGATTCAATACATCGTCCTCCAGCAGACTTGACTTCATGGGTCTATTGCTGCCTCGGGCACCTTATGGCCGTTCTGCTGTGAGTCAAAGATTTTCGAATCGGACGAAAAACTGATAGTGAATTGTAACGTTCAGGGCCACCTAATGACGATGGATCACTCAAATTGCGTCCCGATTCAATACATCGTCCTCCAGCCGACTTGACTCCATGGGTCTATTGCTGCCTCGGGCACCTTATGGCCATTCTGCTGTGAGTCTAGATTATCGAATGGGACAAAAAACTGATAGTGAATTGTAACGTTCAGGGCCTCCTAATGACGATGGAACACTCAAATTGCGTCCCGATTCAATACATCGTCCTCCAGCGGACTTGCCTCCATTGGTCTATTGCTGCCTCGGGCACCTAATGGCCGTTCTGCTGTGAGTCAAAGACTTTCGAATCGGACGAAAAACAGATAGTGAATTGTAACATTCAGGGCCACCTAATGACGATGGACCACGCAAATTGCGACCCGATTCAATACATCGTCCTCCAGCAGAGTTGACTCCATGGGTCTATTGCTGCCTCGGGCACCTTATGGCCGTTCTGCTGTGAATCTAGATTATCGAATGGGACGAAAAACTGGTAGTGAATTGTAACGTTCAGGGACACCTAATGACGATGGATCACTCAAATTGCGTCCCGATTCAATACATCGTCCTCCAGCCGACTTGTCTCCATGGGTCTATTGCTGCCTCGGGCACCTTATGGCCGTTCTGCTGTGAGTCTAGATTATCGAATGGGATGAAAAACTGATAGTGAATTGTAACGTTCAGGGCCACCTAATGACGATGGATCACTCAAATTGCGTCCCGATTCAATACATCGTCTTCCAGCAGACTTGTCTCCATGGGTCTATTGCTGCCTCGGGCACCTTATGGCAGTCCTGCTGTGACTCAAAGATTTTCGAATCGGACGAAAAACTGATAGTGAATTGTAACGTTCAGGGCCTCCTAATGACGATGGAACACTCAAATTGCGTCCCGATTCAATACATCGTCCTCCAGCAGACTTGTCTCCATGGGTCTATTGCTGCCTCGGGCACCTTATGGCCGTTCTGCTGTGACTCAAAGATTTTCGAATCGGACGAAAAACTGATAGTGAATTGTAACATTCAGGGCCACCTAATGACGATGGACCACACAAATTGCGTCCCGATTTAGTACATCGTCCTCCAGCCGACCTGACTCCATGGGTCTATTGCAGCCTCGGGCACCTTATGGCCGTTCTGCTGTGAGTCTAGATTATCGAATGGGACGAAAAACTGATAGTGAATTGTAACGTTCAGGGCCACCTAATGCCGATGGATCACTCAAATTGCGTCCCGATTCAATACATCGTCCTCCAGCAGACTTGTCTCCATGGGTCTATTGCTGCCTCGGGCACCTTATGGCCGTTCTGCTGTGAGTCAAAGATTTTCGAATCGGACGAAAAACTGATAGTGAATTGTAACTTTCAGGGCCACCTAATGACGATGGATCACTCAAATTGCGTCCCGATTCAATACATCGTCCACCAGCCGACTTGTCTCCATGGGTCTATTGCTGCCTCGGGCACCTTATGGCCGTTCTGCTGTGAGTCTAGATTATCGAATGGGACGAAAAACTGATAGTGAATTGTAACTTTCAGGGCCACCTAATGACGATGGATCACTCAAATTGCGTCCCGATTCAATACATCGTCCTCCAGCAGACTTGTCTCCATGGGTCGATTGCTGCCTTGGGCACCTTATGGCCGTTCTGCTGTGAGTCAAAGATTTTCGAATCGGACGAAAAACCTGATAGTGATTAGTAACATTCAGGGCCACCTAATGACGATGGACCACACAAATTGCGTCCCGATTCAGTAAATCGTCCACTAGCCGACTTGACTGCATGGGACTATTGCTGCCTCGGGCACCTTATGGCCGTTCTGCTGTGAATCTAGATTATCGAATGGGATGAAAAACTGATAGTGAATTGTAACGTTCAGGGCCACCTAATGACGATGGATCACTCAAATTGCGTCCCGATTCAATACATCGTCTTCCAGCAGACTTGTCTCCATGGGTCTATTGCTGCCTCGGGCACCTTATGGCAGTCCTGCTGTGACTCAAAGATTTTCGAATCGGACGAAAAACTGATAGTGAATTGTAACGTTCAGGGCCTCCTAATGACGATGGAACACTCAAATTGCGTCCCGATTCAATACATCGTCCTCCAGCAGACTTGTCTCCATGGGTCTATTGCTGCCTCGGGCACCTTATGGCCGTTCTGCTGTGACTCAAAGATTTTCGAATCGGACGAAAAACTGATAGTGAATTGTAACATTCAGGGCCACCTAATGACGATGGACCACACAAATTGCGTCCCGATTCAGTACATCGTCCTCCAGCCGACCTGACTCCATGGGTCTATTGCAGCCTCGGGCACCTTATGGCCGTTCTGCTGTGAGTCTAGATTATCGAATGGGACGAAAAACTGATAGTGAATTGTAACGTTCAGGGCCACCTAATGCCGATGGATCACTCAAATTGCGTCCCGATTCAATACATCGTCCTCCAGCAGACTTGTCTCCATGGGTCTATTGCTGCCTCGGGCACCTTATGGCCGTTCTGCTGTGAGTCAAAGATTTTCGAATCGGACGAAAAACTGATAGTGAATTGTAACTTTCAGGGCCACCTAATGACGATGGATCACTCAAATTGCGTCCCGATTCAATACATCGTCCACCAGCCGACTTGTCTCCATGGGTCTATTGCTGCCTCGGGCACCTTATGGCCGTTCTGCTGTGAGTCAAAGATTTTCGAATCGGACGAAAAACTGATAGTGAATTGTAACGTTCAGGGCCTCCTAATGATGATGGAACACTCAAATTGCGTCCCGATTCAATACATCGTCCTCCAGCAGACTTGTCTCCATGCGTCTATTGCTGCCTCGGGCACCTTATGGCCGTTCTGCTGTGAGTCTAGATTATCGAATGGGACAAAAAACTGATAGTGAATTGTAACGTTCAGGGCCTCCTAATGACGATGGAACACTCAAATTGCGTCCCGATTCAATACATCGTCCTCCAGCGGACTTGTCTCCATTGGTCTATTGCTGCCTCGGGCACCTAATGGCCGTTCTGCTGTGAGTCAAAGACTTTCGAATCGGACGAAAAACAGATAGTGAATTGTAACATTCAGGGCCACCTAATGACGATGGACCACGCAAATTGCGTCCCGATTCAATACATCGTCCTCCAGCAGAGTTGACTCCATGGGTCTATTGCTACCTCGGGCACCTTATGGCCGTTCTGCTGTGAATCTAGATTATCGAATGGGACGAAAAACTGGTAGTGAATTGTAACGTTCAGGGACACCTAATGACGATGGATCACTCAAATTGCGTCCCGATTCAATACATCGTCCTCCAGCCGACTTGTCTCCATGGGTCTATTGCTGCCTCGGGCACCTTATGGCCGTTCTGCTGTGAGTCTAGATTATCGAATGGGACGAAAAACTGATAGTGAATTGTAACTTTCAGGGCCACCTAATGACGATGGATCACTCAAATTGCGTCCCGATTCAATACATCGTCCTCCAGCAGACTTGTCTCCATGGGTCGATTGCTACCTCGGGCACCTTATGGCCGTTCTGCTGTGAGTCAAAGATTTTCGAATCGGACGAAAAACCTGATAGTGATTAGTAACATTCAGGGCCACCTAATGACGATGGACCACACAAATTGCGTCCCGATTCAGTAAATCGTCCACAAGCCGACTTGACTGCATGGGACTATTGCTGCCTCGGGCACCTTATGGCCGTTCTGCTGTGAGTCTAGATTATCGAATGGGATGAAAAACTGATAGTGAATTGTAACGTTCAGGGCCACCTAATGACGATGGATCACTCAAATTGCGTCCCGATTCAATACATCGTCTTCCAGCAGACTTGTCTCCATGGGTCTATTGCTGCCTCGGGCACCTTATGGCAGTCCTGCTGTGACTCAAAGATTTTCGAATCGGACGAAAAACTGATAGTGAATTGTAACGTTCAGGGCCACCTAATGACGATGGATCACTCAAATTGCGTCCCGATTCAATACATCGTCCTCCAGCCGACTTGTCTCCATGGGTCTATTGCTGCCTCGGGCACCTTATGGCCGTTCTGCTGTGAATCTAGATTATCGAATGGGATGAAAAACTGATAGTGAATTGTAACGTTCAGGGCCACCTAATGACGATGGATCACTCAAATTGCGTCCCGATTCAATACATCGTCTTCCAGCAGACTTGTCTCCATGGGTCTATTGCTGCCTCGGGCACCTTATGGCAGTCCTGCTGTGACTCAAAGATTTTCGAATCGGACGAAAAACTGATAGTGAATTGTAACGTTCAGGGCCTCCTAATGACGATGGAACACTCAAATTGCGTCCCGATTCAATACATCGTCCTCGAGCAGACTTGTCTCCATGGGTCTATTGCTGCCTCGGGCACCTTATGGCCGTTCTGCTGTGACTCAAAGATTTTCGAATCGGACGAAAAACTGATAGTGAATTGTAACATTCAGGGCCACCTAATGACGATGGACCACACAAATTGCGTCCCGATTTAGTACATCGTCCTCCAGCCGACCTGACTCCATGGGTCTATTGCAGCCTCGGGCACCTTATGGCCGTTCTGCTGTGAGTCTAGATTATCGAATGGGACGAAAAACTGATAGTGAATTGTAACGTTCAGGGCCACCTAATGCCGATGGATCACTCAAATTGCGTCCCAATTCAATACATCGTCCTCCAGCAGACTTGTCTCCATGGGTCTATTGCTGCCTCGGGCACCTTATGGCCGTTCTGCTGTGAGTCAAAGATTTTCGAATCGGACGAAAAACTGATAGTGAATTGTAACTTTCAGGGCCACCTAATGACGATGGATCACTCAAATTGCGTCCCGATTCAATACATCGTCCACCAGCCGACTTGTCTCCATGGGTCTATTGCTGCCTCGGGCACCTTATGGCCGTTCTGCTGTGAGTCTAGATTATCGAATGGGACGAAAAACTGATAGTGAATTGTAACTTTCAGGGCCACCTAATGACGATGGATCACTCAAATTGCGTCCCGATTCAATACATCGTCCTCCAGCAGACTTGTCTCCATGGGTCGATTGCTGCCTCGGGCACCTTATGGCCGTTCTGCTGTGAGTCAAAGATTTTCGAATCGGACGAAAAACCTGATAGTGATTAGTAACATTCAGGGCCACCTAATGACGATGGACCACACAAATTGCGTCCCGATTCAGTAAATCGTCCACTAGCCGACTTGACTGCATGGGACTATTGCTGCCTCGGGCACCTTATGGCCGTTCTGCTGTGAATCTAGATTATCGAATGGGATGAAAAACTGATAGTGAATTGTAACGTTCAGGGCCACCTAATGACGATGGATCACTCAAATTGCGTCCCGATTTAATACATCGTCTTCCAGCAGACTTGTCTCCATGGGTCTATTGCTGCCTCGGGCACCTTATGGCAGTCCTGCTGTGACTCAAAGATTTTCGAATCGGACGAAAAACTGATAGTGAATTGTAACGTTCAGGGCCTCCTAATGACGATGGAACACTCAAATTGCGTCCCGATTCAATACATCGTCCTCCAGCAGACTTGTCTCCATGGGTCTATTGCTGCCTCGGGCACCTTATGGCCGTTCTGCTGTGACTCAAAGATTTTCGAATCGGACGAAAAACTGATAGTGAATTGTAACATTCAGGGCCACCTAATGACGATGGACCACACAAATTGCGTCCCGATTCAGTACATCGTCCTCCAGCCGACCTGACTCCATGGGTCTATTGCAGCCTCGGGCACCTTATGGCCGTTCTGCTGTGAGTCTAGATTATCGAATGGGACGAAAAACTGATAGTGAATTGTAACGTTCAGGGCCACCTAATGCCGATGGATCACTCAAATTGCGTCCCGATTCAATACATCGTCCTCCAGCAGACTTGTCTCCATGGGTCTATTGCTGCCTCGGGCACCTTATGGCCGTTCTGCTGTGAGTCAAAGATTTTCGAATCGGACGAAAAACTGATAGTGAATTGTAACTTTCAGGGCCACCTAATGACGATGGATCACTCAAATTGCGTCCCGATTCAATACATCGTCCACCAGCCGACTTGTCTCCATGGGTCTATTGCTGCCTCGGGCACCTTATGGCCGTTCTGCTGTGAGTCAAAGATTTTCGAATCGGACGAAAAACTGATAGTGAATTGTAACGTTCAGGGCCTCCTAATGATGATGGAACACTCAAATTGCGTCCCGATTCAATACATCGTCCTCCAGCAGACTTGTCTCCATGCGTCTATTGCTGCCTCGGGCACCTTATGGCCGTTCTGCTGTGAGTCTAGATTATCGAATGGGACAAAAAACTGATAGTGAATTGTAACGTTCAGGGCCTCCTAATGACGATGGAACACTCAAATTGCGTCCCGATTCAATACATCGTCCTCCAGCGGACTTGTCTCCATTGGTCTATTGCTGCCTCGGGCACCTAATGGCCGTTCTGCTGTGAGTCAAAGACTTTCGAATCGGACGAAAAACAGATAGTGAATTGTAACATTCAGGGCCACCTAATGACGATGGACCACGCAAATTGCGTCCCGATTCAATACATCGTCCTCCAGCAGAGTTGATTCCATGGGTCTATTGCTACCTCGGGCACCTTATGGCCGTTCTGCTGTGAATCTAGATTATCGAATGGGACGAAAAACTGGTAGTGAATTGTAACGTTCAGGGACACCTAATGACGATGGATCACTCAAATTGCGTCCCGATTCAATACATCGTCCTCCAGCCGACTTGTCTCCATGGGTCTATTGCTGCCTCGGGCACCTTATGGCCGTTCTGCTGTGAGTCTAGATTATCGAATGGGACGAAAAACTGATAGTGAATTGTAACGTTCAGGGCCTCCTAATGACGATGGAACACTCAAATTGCGTCCCGATTCAATACATCGTCCTCCAGCGGACTTGTCTCCATTGGTCTATTGCTGCCTCGGGCACCTTATGGCCGTTCTGCTGTGAGTCTAGATTATCGAATGGGATGAAAAACTGATAGTGAATTGTAACGTTCAGGGCCACGTAATGACGATGGATCACTCAAATTGCGTCCCGATTCAATACATCGTCCTCCAGCAGAGTTGACTCCATGGGTCTATTGCTACCTCGGGCACCTTATGGCCGTTCTGCTGTGAATCTAGATTATCGAATGGGACGAAAAACTGGTAGTGAATTGTAACGTTCAGGGACACCTAATGACGATGGATCACTCAAATTGCGTCCCGATTCAATACATCGTCCTCCAGCCGACTTGTCTCCATGGGTCTATTGCTGCCTCGGGCACCTTATGGCCGTTCTGCTGTGAGTCTAGATTATCGAATGGGACGAAAATCTGATAGTGAATTGTAACTTTCAGGGCCACCTAATGACGATGGATCACTCAAATTGCGTCCCGATTCAATACATCGTCCTCCAGCAGACTTGTCTCCATGGGTCTATTGCTGCCTCGGGCACCTTATGGCCGTTCTGCTGTGAGTCAAAGATTTTCGAATCGGATGAAAAACTGATAGTGAATTGTAACTTTCAGGGCAACCTAATGACGATGGATCACTCAAATTGCGTCCCGATTCAATACATCGTCCTCCAGCCGATTTGTCTCCATGGGTCTATTGCTGCCTCGGGCACCTTATGGCCGTTCTGCTGCGAGTCAAAGATTTTCGAATCGGACGAAAAATTGATAGTGAATTGGAACGTTCAGGGCCTCCTAATGACGATGGAACACTAAAATTGCGTCCCGATTCAATACATCGTCCTCCAGCAGACTTGTCTCCATGGGTCGATTGCTGCCTCGGGCACCTTATGGCCGTTCTGCTGTGAGTCAAAGATTTTCGAATCGGACGAAAAACCTGATAGTGATTAGTAACATTCAGGGCCACCTAATGACGATGGACCACACAAATTGCGTCCCGATTCAGTAAATCGTCCACTAGCCGACTTGACTGCATGGGACTATTGCTGCCTCGGGCACCTTATGGCCGTTCTGCTGTGAGTCTAGATTATCGAATGGGATGAAAAACTGATAGTGAATTGTAACGTTCAGGGCCACCTAATGACGATGGATCACTCAAATTGCGTCCCGATTCAATACATCGTCTTCCAGCAGACTTGTCTCCATGGGTCTATTGCTGCCTCGGGCACCTTATGGCAGTCCTGCTGTGACTCAAAGATTTTCGAATCGGACGAAAAACTGATAGTGAATTGTAACGTTCAGGGCCTCCTAATGACGATGGAACACTCAAATTGCGTCCCGATTCAATACATCGTCCTCCAGCAGACTTGTCTCCATGGGTCTATTGCTGCCTCGGGCACCTTATGGCCGTTCTGCTGTGACTCAAAGATTTTCGAATCGGACGAAAAACTGATAGTGAATTGTAACATTCAGGGCCACCTAATGAAGATTTACCACACAAATTGCGTCCCGATTCAGTACATCGTCCTCCAGCCGACCTGACTCCATGGGTCTATTGCAGCCTCGGGCACCTTATGGCCGTTCTGCTGTGAGTCTAGATTATCGAATGGGACGAAAAACTGATAGTGAATTGTAACGTTCAGGGCCACCTAATGCCGATGGATCACTCAAATTGCGTCCCGATTCAATACATCGTCCTCCAGCAGACTTGTCTACATGGGTCTATTGCTGCCTCGGGCACCTTATGGCCGTTCTGCTGTGAGTCAAAGATTTTCGAATCGGACGAAAAACTGATAGTGAATTGTAACGTTCAGGGCCACCTAATGACGATGGATCACTCAAATTGCGTCCCGATTCAATACATCGTCCACCAGCCGACTTGTCTCCATGGGTCTATTGCTGCCTCGGGCACCTTATGGCCGTTCTGCTGTGAGTCAAAGAGTTTCGAATCGGACGAAAAACTGATAGTGAATTGTAACGTTCAGGGCCTCCTAATGATGATGGAACACTCAAATTGCGTCCCGATTCAATACATCGTCCTCCAGCAGACTTTTCTCCATGCGTCTATTGCTGCCTCGGGCACCTTATGGCCGTTCTGCTGTGAGTCTAGATTATCGAATGGGACAAAAAACTGATAGTGAATTGTAACGTTCAGGGCCTCCTAATGACGATGGAACACTGAAATTGCGTCCCGATTCAATACATCGTCCTCCAGCGGACTTGTCTCCATTGGTCTATTGCTGCCTCGGGCACCTAATGGCCGTTCTGCTGTGAGTCAAAGACTTTCGAATCGGACGAAAAACAGATAGTGAATTGTAACATTCAGGGCCACCTAATGACGATGGACCACGCAAATTGCGTCCCGATTCAATACATCGTCCTCCAGCAGAGTTGACTCCATGGGTCTATTGCTGCCTCGGGCACCTTATGGCCGTTCTGCTGTGAATCTAGATTATCGAATGGGACGAAAAACTGGTAGTGAATTGTAACGTTCAGGGACACCTAATGACGATGGATCACTCAAATTGCGTCCCGATTCAATACATCGTCCTCCAGCCGACTTGTCTCCATGGGTCTATTGCTGCCTCGGGCACCTTATGGCCGTTCTGCTGTGAGTCTAGATTATCGAATGGGATGAAAAACTGATAGTGAATTGTAACGTTCAGGGCCACCTAATGACGATGGATCACTCAAATTGCGTCCCGATTCAATACATCGTCTTCCAGCAGACTTGTCTCCATGGGTCTATTGCTGCCTCGGGCACCTTATGGCAGTCCTGCTGTGACTCAAAGATTTTCGAATCGGACGAAAAACTGATAGTGAATTGTAACGTTCAGGGCCTCCTAATGACGATGGAACACTCAAATTGCGTCCCGATTCAATACATCGTCCTCCAGCAGACTTGTCTCCATGGGTCTATTGCTGCCTCGGGCACCTTATGGCCGTTCTGCTGTGACTCAAAGATTTTCGAATCGGACGAAAAACTGATAGTGAATTGTAACATTCAGGGCCACCTAATGACGATGGACCACACAAATTGCGTCCCGATTCAGTACATCGTCCTCCAGCCGACCTGACTCCATGGGTCTATTGCAGCCTCGGGCACGTTATGGCCGTTCTGCTGTGAGTCTAGATTATCGAATGGGACGAAAAACTGATAGTGAATTGTAACGTTCAGGGCCACCTAATGCCGATGGATCACTCAAATTGCGTCCCGATTCAATACATCGTCCTCCAGCAGACTTGTCTCCATGGGTCTATTGCTGCCTCGGGCACCTTATGGCCGTTCTGCTGCGAGTCAAAGATTTTCGAATCGGACGAAAAATTGATAGTGAATTGGAACGTTCAGGGCCTCCTAATGACGATGGAACACTAAAATTGCGTCCCGATTCAATACATCGTCCTCCAGCAGACTTGTCTCCATGGGTCGATTGCTGCCTCGGGCACCTTATGGCCGTTCTGCTGTGAGTCAAAGATTTTCGAATCGGACGAAAAACCTGATAGTGATTAGTAACATTCAGGGCCACCTAATGACGATGGACCACACAAATTGCGTCCCGATTCAGTAAATCGTCCACTAGCCGACTTGACTGCATGGGACTATTGCTGCCTCGGGCACCTTATGGCCGTTCTGCTGTGATGGGATGAAAAACTGATAGTGAATTGTAACGTTCAGGGCCACCTAATGACGATGGATCACTCAAATTGCGTCCCGATTCAATACATCGTCTTCCAGCAGACTTGTCTCCATGGGTCTATTGCTGCCTCGGGCACCTTATGGCCGTTCTGCTGTGAGTCAAAGATTTTCGAATCGGACGAAAAACTGATAGTGAATTGTAACTTTCAGGGCCACCTAATGACGATGGATCACTCAAATTGCGTCCCGATTCAATACATCGTCCACCAGCCGACTTGTCTCCATGGGTCTATTGCTGCCTCGGGCACCTTATGGCCGTTCAGCTGTGAGTCAAAGATTTTCGAATCGGACGAAAAACTGATAGTGAATTGTAACGTTCAGGGCCTCCTAATGATGATGGAACACTCAAATTGCGTCCCGATTCAATACATCGTCCTCCAGCAGACTTGTCTCCATGCGTCTATTGCTGCCTCGGGCACCTTATGGCCGTTCTGCTGTGAGTCTAGATTATCGAATGGGACAAAAAACTGATAGTGAATTGTAACGTTCAGGGCCTCCTAATGACGATGGAACACTCAAATTGCGTCCCGATTCAATACATCGTCCTCCAGCGGACTTGTCTCCATTGGTCTATTGCTGCCTCGGGCACCTAATGGCCGTTCTGCTGTGAGTCAAAGACTTTCGAATCGGACGAAAAACAGATAGTGAATTGTAACATTCAGGGCCACCTAATGACGACGGACCACGCTAATTGCGTCCCGATTCAATACATCGTCCTCCAGCAGAGTTGACTCCATGGGTCTATTGCTGCCTCGGGCACCTTATGGCCGTTCTGCTGTGAATCTAGATTATCGAATGGGACGAAAAACTGGTAGTGAATTGTAACGTTCAGGGACACCTAATGACGATGGATCACTCAAATTGCGTCCCGATTCAATACATCGTCCTCCAGCCGACTTGTCTCCATGGGTCTATTGCTGCCTCGGGCACCTTATGGCCGTTCTGCTGTGAGTCTAGATTATCGAATGGGACGAAAAACTGATAGTGAATTGTAACTTTCAGGGCCACCTAATGACGATGGATCACTCAAATTGCGTCCCGATTCAATACATCGTCCTCCAGCAGACTTGTCTCCATGGGTCGATTGCTGCCTCGGGCACCTTATGGCCGTTCTGCTGTGAGTCAAAGATTTTCGAATCGGACGAAAAACCTGATAGTGATTAGTAACATTCAGGGCCACCTAATGACGATGGACCACACAAATTGCGTCCCGATTCAGTAAATCGTCCACTAGCCGACTTGACTGCATGGGACTATTGCTGCCTCGGGCACCTTATGGCCGTTCTGCTGTGAGTCTAGATTATCGAATGGGATGAAAAACTGATAGTGAATTGTAACGTTCAGGGCCACCTAATGACGATGGATCACTCAAATTGCGTCCCGATTCAATACATCGTCTTCCAGCAGACTTGTCTCCATGGGTCTATTGCTGCCTCGGGCACTTTATGGCAGTCCTGCTGTGACTCAAAGATTTTCGAATCGGACGAAAAACTGATAGTGAATTGTAACGTTCAGGGCCTCCTAATGACGATGGAACACTCAAATTGCGTCCCGATTCAATACATCGTCCTCCAGCAGACTTGTCTCCATGGGTCTATTGCTGCCTCGGGCACCTTATGGCCGTTCTGCTGTGACTCAAAGATTTTCGAATCGGACGAAAAACTGATAGTGAATTGTAACATTCAGGGCCACCTAATGACGATGGACCACACAAATTGCGTCCCGATTCAGTACATCGTCCTCCAGCCGACCTGACTCCATGGGTCTATTGCAGCCTCGGGCACCTTATGGCCGTTCTGCTGTGAGTCTAGATTATCGAATGGGACGAAAAACTGATAGTGAATTGTAACGTTCAGGGCCACCTAATGCCGATGGATCACTCAAATTGCGTCCCGATTCAATACATCGTCCTCCAGCAGACTTGTCTCCATGGGTCTATTGCTGCCTCGGGCACCTTATGGCCGTTCTGCTGTGAGTCAAAGATTTTCGAATCGGATGAAAAACTGATAGTGAATTGTAACTTTCAGGGCAACCTAATGACGATGGATCACTCAAATTGCGTCCCGATTCAATACATCGTCCTCCAGCCGATTTGTCTCCATGGGTCTATTGCTGCCTCGGGCACCTTATGGCCGTTCTGCTGCGAGTCAAAGATTTTCGAATCGGACGAAAAATTGATAGTGAATTGGAACGTTCAGGGCCTCCTAATGACGATGGAACACTAAAATTGCGTCCCGATTCAATACATCGTCCTCCAGCAGACTTGACTTCATGGGTCTATTGCTGCCTCGGGCACCTTATGGCCGTTCTGCTGTGAGTCAAAGATTTTCGAATCGGACGAAAAACTGATAGTGAATTGTAACTTTCAGGGCCACCTAATGACGATGGATCACTCAAATTGCGTCCCGATTCAATACATCGTCCACCAGCCGACTTGTCTCCATGGGTCTATTGCTGCCTCGGGCACCTTATGGCCGTTCTGCTGTGAGTCAAAGATTTTCGAATCGGATGAAAAACTGATAGTGAATTGTAACTTTCAGGGCAACCTAATGACGATGGATCACTCAAATTGCGTCCCGATTCAATACATCGTCCTCCAGCCGATTTGTCTCCATGGGTCTATTGCTGCCTCGGGCACCTTATGGCCGTTCTGCTGTGAGTCAAAGATTTTCGAATCGGACGAAAAACTGATAGTGAATTGTAACGTTCAGGGCCTCCTAATGACGATGGAACACTAAAATTGCGTCCCGATTCAATACATCGTCCTCCAGCAGACTTGACTTCATGGGTCTATTGCTGCCTCGGGCACCTTATGGCCGTTCTGCTGTGAGTCAAAGATTTTCGAATCGGACGAAAAACTGATAGTGAATTGTAACTTTCAGGGCAACCTAATGACGATGGATCACTCAAATTGCGTCCCGATTCAATACATCGTCCTCCAGCCGATTTGTCTCCATGGGTCTATTGCTGCCTCGGGCACCTTATGGCCGTTCTGCTGTGAGTCAAAGATTTTCGAATCGGACGAAAAACTGATAGTGAATTGTAACGTTCAGGGCCTCCTAATGACGATGGAACACTAAAATTGCGTCCCGATTCAATACATCGTCCTCCAGCAGACTTGACTTCATGGGTCTATTGCTGCCTCGGGCACCTTATGGCCGTTCTGCTGTGAGTCAAAGATTTTCGAATCGGACGAAAAACTGATAGTGAATTGTAACGTTCAGGGCCACCTAATGACGATGGATCACTCAAATTGCGTCCCGATTCAATACATCGTCCTCCAACCGACTTGACTCCATGGGTCTATTGCTGCCTCGGGCACCTTATGGCCATTCTGCTGTGAGTCTAGATTATCGAATGGGACAAAAAACTGATAGTGAATTGTAACGTTCAGGGCCTCCTAATGACGATGGAACACTCAAATTGCGTCCCGATTCAATACATCGTCCTCCAGCGGACTTGTCTCCATTGGTCTATTGCTGCCTCGGGCACCTAATGGCCGTTCTGCTGTGAGTCAAAGACTTTCGAATCGGACGAAAAACAGATAGTGAATTGTAACATTCAGGGCCACCTAATGACGATGGACCACGCAAATTGCGTCCCGATTCAATACATCGTCCTCCAGCAGAGTTGACTACATGGGTCTATTGCTGCCTCGGGCACCTTATGGCCGTTCTGCTGTGAATCTAGATTATCGAATGGGACGAAAAACTGGTAGTGAATTGTAACGTTCAGGGACACCTAATGACGATGGATCACTCAAATTGCGTCCCGATTCAATACATCGTCCTCCAGCAGACTTGTCTCCATGGGTCGATTGCTGCCTCGGGCACATTATGGCCGTTCTGCTGTGAGTCAAAGATTTTCGAATCGGACGAAAAACCTGATAGTGATTAGTAACATTCAGGGCCACCTAATGACGATGGACCACACAAATTGCGTCCCGATTCAGTAAATCGTCCACTAGCCGACTTGACTGCATGGGACTATTGCTGCCTCGGGCACCTTATGGCCGTTCTGCTGTGAGTCTAGATTATCGAATGGGATGAAAAACTGATAGTGAATTGTAACGTTCAGGGCCACCTAATGACGATGGATCACTCAAATTGCGTCCCGATTCAATACATCGTCCTCCAGCAGACTTGTCTCCATGGGTCTATTGCTGCCTCGGGCACCTTATGGCCGTTCTGCTGTGACTCAAAGATTTTCGAATCGGACGAAAAACTGATAGTGAATTGTAACATTCAGGGCCACCTAATGACGATGGACCACACAAATTGCGTCCCGATTCAGTACATCGTCCTCCAGCCGACCTGACTCCATGGGTCTATTGCAGCCTCGGGCACCTTATGGCCGTTCTGCTGTGAGTCTAGTGTAATATTAGTAATTTTCGCCTCACAAACATTAATATACGCTCAATAGTAAACGCCTGATGGCCTAAAGTTATCGAACAATTGTAAAGTAAAAGAAATGAACCATCGCATAGCAGTGACAGAATCTATTATTCTGTATCTTTGCCGTTCTTGCGCGGTGCCAGTAAATCTCTATGTACATGTATCGATTAATGGTGTAAAAAAGAACTCTGTTGTTTCAAGACAAATGAGGCTTTTGGCGCCTCACCTTTTACTGTTTGTATTCCATGAGAGGCGGACGCGGACTTGCTGCGTTCCGCAACTGTATTTTATATTCCAAGTGAAAGTATTGAGTGAATATGCTAATTGTTATTTTTTCCAATCAGAAAACATGTAGTTTCTTGTAACTGATATCGAACAGACAGAGTCAAGAGGACATTTTGACTGTTATGTATAAAGTATCTAACCACAATGGTCATCTATTGTAATTTAATATAAAAAGGTACGTAGCATTAAAAAACGTGTGTTAAAGATAAGTGTGCTTATTTTCGTAAATTAACCTTGATGATTCCATCTCCTTATTTACCTGTATGATAATTATTTTTGTGTTACTTCATCACCAGAAATACGATCACGCTGATGGGCCGAATGCAGCATGAGGCAGAAGGAACATTATCGTTTTCCTATTATTTCTGAACCAACTCCTTTTTTTTTAATTGTGTAGTGTTGCATTTCTTTTAAAGTCTATAAATCTTCTGGTCCCTTAGTGTTGATCCGGGTATGACTACATCGCGACTATAAAAATGCAGAGAAATGATAATGTTTCTTCCGAACGATCTCAAATATATATATATATATATATATATATATATATATATATATATATATATATATATATATATATATATATATATATCAATATGCTGCTCTTATTCAGGTATTTAATGCTCAACGTATGTTATTATAATAGTGTAATCAATCCCTGATTCTGTTGCCAAGTGGCCCACCAAAATATTCACTTTTTCGACATTAAAAAAAAAAGTAACAGTTCTTTTTATTTTCGTTCCCCAAGAGCAACGCTACACTTGGCGCCCGAACAGGGACTCGATCAAAAAAAAAAAAAGGAAAAATCTTTTCATGTATGTGTTTAAAAATTTTTCAGTGCTTGTTCTAATAATTGTTTCATTTTTTCCATGTGGATACAATTCAACCGAGAAAGAGAAGTGGGAAAACCTTTTAATTAATTCAGAAGAACGATTGATGAAATTACCAAAAAACGCGAGTATTCATCTGTATCACCATCAAGACAGCCATAGTAAGTGAAATTTTTATACGCAGTAGCCAAGCTTTTGTAGTGACGTAGCATCTTTCGAGTTGATCAGAACGTAAACCTGTCTTTCCTTGCCTTGAAACAGCTTTACTTCAATTTGTCCATAGTCCATCCTTATGTAGTTAAATTCAGTGAAAGTGTACCATTGTTGTCAGTGCATAAAAAAATTACGATATGGCGGATAACAACGCTCAAAACTGGTAAAACGTGTGATATTTCATTTGTTTGTAAATAGTAGGAACCATCTTGTCTTCTTGGCGTAAATGAACGTCAGTTGTTACCCAGAGTTTAAATTTCATCTTAGGTCCCAGTAAGCCATAGCACTACGTCACAGACAAACGACTGACGGCAGTGACAAACAATATCTGTAGCATTTTGACGTTTGACAAATAATTCATGAACATGGCTGACGGTAAACAGCGGACACAAACAAAACCAGACGACAGCGGTGATGCGAATGGACCTCACTATCCATTACGATCACGCGCGATAGGTACACGAGCGGAAGCAGAAACAGCCTCGACCGAAGTTTTAGAAGCTGGTCCTAGTGTGCAAACTATTCCCGCTTTTGAAAAAAATGACCTGGCTGCAATGATCGAAGCAATAATGGAACGCAAGTTCGAAAGTCAAAGACAGAGAGAGGCGCAAAGACAGGAACGAGAAAAGCAGGAAAAATTAGATGAAAAGGCCCGCGAAGAAAAAGAGAAGGCCGAAAGACGGCATAATAAAAATCAGGTCCTTACAAATCTGTGTAACTCAGTAAAAGCAGACATAAATTCAGTAAAAACAGAAATAGATTCGGTAAAAACAGAAATAAATTCGGTAAAAACAGAAATAAATTCGGTAAAAACAGACATAAATTCAGTAAAAACAGATCTGCAAACGGAGATAAATGACCTAAATACACGGTTAAATTCGGTAAAGGCCGAACTAAAGGCAGACATAACATCTGATTTAAATACCATGTTGGGTAATGTCCAAAGCCAAATCAGTAGTCAGATCACGACCATGAGGCAAGAAATTGACACACAAGTAGAGTCAAAAATAGAGGATATTTCAAAACGATTAGATGAAAAAATCGAAGCAGCCAAGGGAGAGATAAATTCAAAAGTGATGGAATATCAAAAACAAGCTGCGACCTTAAAAGAAGATTATACTGCAATCTCTGATGAGGTCAAAGGAGTTAAAACCGCAGTAGACACGATCGAGAATGTTGTTGATGATCTTTCTAAACAGATTGAGACTCTTAATGTAGAGGATCAAATAAAGAATACTGTTAAGGCACATGCTGAAGCATTGTCCGACCACTACCAAGAGTGGATTAAAAACAAAGACGGATTAATAGAAAACAAGGTCAAGAACGAACTCAGGGAAACTGTCAAAAACGTGACATTTGAAATATTGGCGGCCCCTGGAAAAACAGGAGACACGGTGATGTCAGAATTAGGCCAGATAAGACGAACGTTAGCTCAAGATTTACCTGAATGGCGTCAACAGATAGTTGATGAAGTTCGTACACTAAAATATCAAGTTGAAAATTCCCCACCTCCCGTGTCAGGAGACTGGAATAATTCACCACGAAGTAATGAACAACAGCAGGTACATTACCGTTCACCATTTGATAACGCTCAAACTTATAGTTCTATACAAGCACAAGTTAACCAGAGTACCAGCCCACCCACTTTCGTCAGTTTGATGCAGGAGGAAAGCGTGATCAAACATCGTATTTTTCCGACCTTTCACCCACAGAAAAGAGAAATTCATCCTATAGTGTTCCTTCGAAATTTTTCAGGAATTTTCCCGAATAGCTGGAGTGACCGCCAGCGAATTCAATTCGTTAGTGGATTTATCGTAGGCGATGCTGCCTTATGGGTAACCGAAATGGTCGACTCTTGTAAGAGTTACAAGGAGTTTGAACAGATGTTTTTAGCTAAATTCTGGAGTTCTGGTGTGCAGCAGCGCCTGAGAAAAGAGGTTTACAACGCCGAAGTGTTTAACAGCAAGCGCGGTAGTTTGAGAAGGTATTTTGAAAAGTATTTAGCGAAAATCAAGTTCTGGGATTCGCCGATCACCGCCAAAGACGTTATTATGATTCTAAAAACTAAGCTACCTATTGCGATCAGAGAAAAGTTAGTAAACGTGTCTGAGGACGATACGGACACTTTCCTATCTGTGTTAGACTCGTTAGATCTGATTTACGAGGACGCTAGAGTTGATGTTGGCAACGCTCACTTCAGTGCAGGCGGCCAGCACAATACAGAATATGCAGGCAACAATGGTGGCCGAGCGAAAGCGCGTCACAGTGACAGACAGTATCAACCCCACAACGGTTTCAAAAATCAACACACTACGTACTCCAACAGCAAATACAAAAATAAGTACAATAACGGCCAGAGATACAATCCAATATATAATTCGTCACCACCTCAGTACGAAAATGCACATTATAACACACAGCCCCAGCAATATGGAAACACGCAACCGATCAACGGTAATTATCAAAACGATCAGTCTTACGATTCAAATCGTCAGTGGAAAAGAAATAAATGGCATAATCAAGGTGGAGACCAACGTACACCTTTCAGTAACGGTTACAATCAACACAAGCCACAGCAAAATACCTTTCAGCCACAAAATATACACTTCACGCAACAAGCGAATGGACCTTTGGGAAGTCTGAAGCCTAAACGCCCGCATAATACGCAAATTTATTATGCGCAAGCGAATACGCCAGGACAACAAGATCCATTTCCAACCGAGTTCGTACCACAAAACCAACACCAGTTCCAGACGGAAGAAACTTTAAGAAATATAAATCAGCAGGAAAGTAAGCGTCGAGCGGAAAATTAAAAGCAGCACCTTTGAGCCTCCTAGAGGATGCTGCAGGTTTGAATGGGGGCACCCTGTCCCTTAGTCCACACGAAATTAAAGCAATTAGGTATAACAAAGAGACAAACTTACGGGATGATCTAGTAGCAGACACTGAGACGAAAGACAATGATGACGTATGGGACGAACAAGTTCAAGCTTCCATAAGAGTATCAATTGCCAACATACCAGTAACAGCCATTGTAGATACAGGAGCTAATATAAATGTCTTATCTTTATGTTTATTTAAGCAAATATCCTCTGTATGCAAAGTTTTATCATTTCCAATTCAAGGTTGCACCGTATCGGGAGCAATTGGTCCACTAACACAACGTGTAAATCTTCAGACTCAGCTTCAAATCCAGATAGAGTCTATTTCAGTAACGTGCATTTTTCTTATTGTTAAAAACCTATCAGTGCCATGTATCCTGGGTATGGAATTCTTGAGGCATACGAAAGCTAAAATTGACATCGAGTGTGGAATCTGTACTCTAGTAGCGAGCCAGCAACAAGTAACTGTAAATTTGCTAAGAAGTATGGTGAAGACAAACTTTGGGGTGCTTCGAATAGCTGTACGGCCATGGACTAAAAGACAACAGTACAGTCAGACAGAAGACGTGACAGATCCTGAAAGTGTTAATGACGATGAGTATAAAGACCTAATTCCCGGTCAGAATGAATTATACGGTAAAGCTAGTGAGTCCACTGAATTATCCAAACAACAGAAGAATGAGCTTTACAATTTGTTAACAGATTACGTTCAAGTATTTTCTAAGAAACCTGGACTAATAAAAGGCTTTGAATATCGAATGGATGTCCTGCCCCATTCAACCTACTGTAGAACAAGCTATTCCATTCCATATGCGAGACGAGAAGCTGTCAAGTGCGAGATCAGGAAAATGTTACGCTGGAATGTGATAGAAGTATCTCATTCACCTTATTCGAGTCCTTTATTGTCTGTACTAAAATCAGATGGTAGCGTAAGGCTAGTCCTAGATGCAAGATTAATCAATAAAATTATAGTACCCATAAGAACGAGACCAGAGGCTCTTGAAGAGCATCTGCAGAAATTTCATGGAGTTAAGTATTTGAGCACCCTTGATTTGAAAAGCAGTTACTGGCAAGTAAAACTTGCGCAGGAGTCTAGGAAGTACACTGCGTTTATATTTGCAGGTAGATCTTACCATTTCAAAGTTGTACCGTTTGGACTAAATGTGAGTTCCGGAATTTTTATTTCTGCCCTTGACTATGTACTGGGTCCTGAACTTTTAGACGAGGTAACAGTCTATGTGGATGACGTTCTTGTAGCATCGAGAAATTGGGAAGATCATGTGGCCCTTCTGCAGAAGATATTTCAACGATTCAGAGAGTATGGTGTTACAGCAAATCTTAAGAAATCCAAGTTTGGAAAAAGTGAAATTAAATTTTTAGGACACATCATCACCCCTGAAGGAATTAAACCCGACCCGGAAAAATTGTCTGCTATAAAAAACTTTCCAACCCCTGTTACAAAAAGGCAACTGAGAGGATTTATCGGTCTTACGTCATTTTTCAGACGTTTTGTTCCCAATCAGGTACTGAACAATCCAGCTCTTCACAACCTTTTAAAAAAGAATTCACATTGGAATTGGACGCCGGAATGCCAAGACGGATTTAAGAAAATTAAAGACAGTCTGGTTAACAGTAACATTCTCCATCATCCTCAGATGGATAAGGAATTTTGTATTACTGCAGACGCTTCCTTTGTGGGTATCGGCGCTTGTCTTTTTCAGATTCAATTAGTAAATGGACACGAGCAAATCCAAGTGATTAGCTTTGCGAGTCGAGTGTTATCAGAGTGTGAGAAGTCTTATTCGGTTACGGAGTTGGAGGCACTTGCCGTAATATGGGCTTTTAGGCGATTTAACTATTATATCTATGGAAGAAAAATTAAAGTCTATTCAGACCATCAAGCCTTATCATTCCTCCTTACATGCAAGTTGCAACACCCTCGTCTTACTCGATGGTGCTTATTCCTGCAGGAATATGACTTTGACATTGTATATATTAAAGGTAAAGATAATGTTATAGCAGACGCACTTTCTCGCTCACCGGAGGGCTTACCAGAAACCAGCGAACTGGTGGAACAAATGTCTAATTATAAAGTTTTGTTAATGAAAGATCCAATTCACAGAAAGTATTTTCTTCAGTTATGTAGGCAGATTCAGATTCTTCAAAATACAGATCCAAAGTGGAAAAAGGTTATACAAATTCTTCACGAAAATCCAGCCCACAAGTTGTCCAAGTTTTATAAAGTTCATAACCAAGTGCTATTTCATAAGACGTCTGAGTCATCTGAGAGGTGGTGTGTTTGCATCCCTCGAAATTTCATTGAACATCTTCTGTGGTACACTCACATTTCATGGGGTCACTACGGACCAGAAAAATGTAAAAGGAAAATCTCGACTTACTGTTATGTTCCGAATCTACACCAGAGAATCCATAAATTATTGAGAAACTGTGTCATCTGTCAAAAGGCAAAATCCTTAAACGTTTCCACTTCAATCCCACTAAATCCAATAATTGCTGAAAGGCCAAACCAGCTTCTTAGTATTGATTTGGCAGGTCCACTACCCACCGGTAGGGGAGGCGCTAAATACTTAGTAGCAATCCTGGACAATTTTTCTAAGCACATAAGACTGTACGCAGTAAAATCTTCTTGTGCAAATCCAATAATTCGTCGCATTGAAAATGACTATTTCCCACGATTCGGGGTTCCAGAATCAATCTTGTCTGATAATGCTTCAAATTTCACATCACGCCCGTGGCGTGCATTTCTTGCTCGCCATGGAATCAAACAAATTTTGATATCCCTGTTTCGACCGCAATCGAATCCGACAGAAAGAATCTTCAAAGAATTTAACAGATTTATAAGGACGTACATTCCGAATAAGCAATCTAAGTGGGTAGACTTCGTAACACCTTTCGAACAGATTGTAAACCACCTTCCTCATCTGTCGACCGGATTCACGCCACATGAGTTAATGTCAAGATCAAAAGAAAGGAATGAATGGATAGACCCCCTTCCAAAGTTACAAGACAACGAATTGGACCTAGACGCAAAAATCAGGCAAGCTCTCATATCATTGACAACGTATGCTAACCTCCGAAAAAAGGCATTTGATAAGAAGGTAAACAGAGTTATAGATTTCAAAGAAGGAGAAAAGGTATTAGTCAGGACTCACTTTAAACCATCCCTGTTGTTAAAGAAGAATCGTAAGTGGCAACATATTTATGAAGGTCCCTTTGTGATAATGAGGAAACCACACATTGGTAGCTATTTGTTATCTGACCCTGCCACGAATAAAATCAAAGGATTGTTCCACCATCATGATTTAAGAAAATTTTATAACGCCAGGAATTAAGTTAATTTAAGCTGTATGAAAATTCTAAGGTATTGGAGATCAGGATTAACCAATGAGTAACAAGAATTGAACTGAACTGAACTGACTACGGACGTTAACCGGTGCTAAAAGGAAACCTTATGTATCAAAACAACGTGTCTGGAAAATAAAATACAGAATAAGTTGTAGACAAGTATTAACATGAATAATCTTTATGTAAACAGGAGGACATGTCCTAGAGGCGATTTTCAATTTTAGTTATAAGTTAGTATGTAAGAAAAATGATGTACTCGAGAGGTATTAATTAGCCCTGAGGTACTAAAATGAGGAAAGAGGAAGGAGCGAATTATGCACTTCTCTCGGTACATAGTAATTTGAGAATGAGCAGGAAGGAGCGAATAATGCACTTCTCTCACTAAATAGTAATGTGAAAATGATGATTCTATGTGCTTAGTATTAGTAAGTGAAATTTAATCGAGGACAAGTTAATGACCTGTTTTAAAAGGAAATACTTAAACGTCCAGACAAAAGAGGAAAGTTGTGAGAAAAGATTCGATTCCATTGAGGTTACTCCCTATTTTCAAATGTGACGTAAATAAGGCACCACCTGTTAGCGCAAAACAGTCGGTAGATTTAACTTGTAACTTCCAGCACAGTGCTGTGCCAGCGATGAAATAACATCTCTTTGAAGTAAACAGATACCTAGGATTAAGCATGAACAGATTGATAACGCAGTGCAATTGTTCTAAAAAAGGCCTGACGTTAACCTTAAGTAAAAGCGTGATGGAATAAAAAGGAAGTTTATTATATAACGCAAAGTAAGATGAGTCCAGACTATAAACAAGCTGAGTAAAAGAACATATGAGTAGCATGGTTTATTATGCCAACTTCACGGTACTATTGAGCATTAGCGATACTGCAAATTCACAAGCTAGCAGCAAATAGAATAAGGATCTCGCCCAAGCTTCACAGGTCGCGACAGCAGCAAATAACAACACTCTAGTGAGAGGCTTATATATACAAATGATAATTAATACCCAAGTGCGTAATGCATAAACTTGACTTAGTCTAAGAAATGAGCAAAGAATAGTAAGCAAGCTGCAGCAAGATACATATTAGATATACATGCTTGAAGTGATAGATTTTAAGTGCGCACTGCAATATTTATTGTTTTCTCTGTGATTATTGAATCCCTTTCCTAAGTGTAAATCCTTTAAGATCCTTGATCCTATCCACTCCTCAGGATCAACTTGTAAAGATGCACGTGTGCTTAGGAAGTGAGGCACTACATATAAAAATGAGTAGGTTCGCGACGCGCATATTGCTTTTGTAATGCGCAATGTAAATTAAATTTTCGGCCTGGTTGAGGAGTAATTTAAATTCTATCGACGATCTGTGAGTAGGCCCGCTTTGCCCACTTTTCTTTTACGACTGTTTGTATTTCTACACGAAATCCCGAGGCGGAATTGCTATTTTCAAATCTGTCCTCGAACTTTCTTTAAAGACAAGCACATTCGAGAGAAACTTTGACATAAATGAAGCTCCCCTCACAAGTCACTAAATAAAACGAGCAATTTAAAAAAAAAATGCATTGGGCCTACAAAATGAATAAGCAAGCGTGATAAAGATTACTATGAATGAAATTAATTTGTAAAGGAGATTGGAATGGATTTGGTCAAAGAAAAAGGACTTATAATAGCCTACCTGTGACCGTAGGCATAAATAAAAAAAAGACTAATTAAGAAACAATTGTTCTGATTCAACGTGGTCAATTAGATTAATTCTCGATTTAAATGAACTCTTGTAAATATTAGTATGTAAATCAACTTGTAAACACCATGTGATGTTATGAAGCGAGAATTTCTTTTAATACACCGTTCACGCAGACGCTCACCACAGTGCAAGTGAAGTTTTAAAGTTCGACGATTTTCAGTGGCAGTATTCTACTGCACCATATGTGTAAAAAAATTCATTGATGTGTGCAGTGTGTAATAATCAGTGTCATGCCACACGTGCAGTTGCAGCGGTAGCTACCACTTACCTGTGAATCCGTAACTGGATAGTAGACAGGAAGTGATATGAGGCAGTTTCGGTGGCAGAAGCTCCCTCCAGCAATCTAAAAAGCACAAAGCCACGATCCGCCGAACAAAAGCGACGCACGGCACCTCAAGCGCGAAATAAACGCTCTGCAAGGAAGCTCCGGTCACGTGCGCGCGCACAGACTGAATTTCAAGATTGCTCGCAACAGTGGAGGCGGACAGCCACCACGTGACGAAATAATGTAAACGTTCAACCGCCAACACAGTTGCTGTGCGCTACATTCTGTAGCAAAAACATTCACACCCAGTACTGAAAACATTTTTGTATGTATCATAAATCTTCTGAGAGACTCTAAGATAGAGAAGTTAGCGTAATTAGTATAATGACTGATTGTACACAGAGATAAGTCACAAGGTCACATCTGAACACTGTTGAAATGTAAACTTTAACGAAAGGTCACGATACGAATGAAAATAAGCACACGAAAATACGTCAAAGGATCCGATCCTTCCTAAATCCCATCCCATATGTATATAAAATTAGTTTTGTAAGCTATTCTAATATAAGACATTTTATCTGTTTCATATGTGAAATAATTCGGAGAGCCACACTCGAGCCCTGGAAGTGAAAGATATGGACTTCCTTGTCGAAGCCATCACCAGTGGCCGCTCTACAATCCAAGTCTATCATAAATAGTGTATGTGCGACGAAAATAAATCTATAATTAAGTGCGACAACGGACAAGGCAGTCAATCGACAAGACGATGACAATATAATGAATACAGTCAAAACAGAAAGTTGTGTACCAGTTGTGATAGTCAAATTACTTTTGCAACGTTGAAAAATGAAGTGTGACTCTATTTCCTTATGAAGTTTGTAAATATGTGTACTTATAGCCTTAATTTTAAGAATTATCAAGAAAGACTGAATCCATGCAAACACTGATAGAAACACAGAACAAATTCACAATGATCCATCGTCAGTAATTACAAATTGAAGCGTTAATTCTTTTATTATGAAATGAATGTAAAATGAAATTTTTAATAACCTGTATGTTACACCCGAAAATTACAAATATTCCAATGGGCATGAGGATGAAAGTAATACCTTCGGTATTCCTTCCCTCCTCATGGGAGGCAGTGTAATATTAGTAATTTTCGCCTCACAAACATTAATATACGCTCAATAGTAAACGCCTGATGGCCTAAAGTTATCGAACAATTGTAAAGTAAAAGAAATGAACCATCGCATAGCAGTGACAGAATCTATTATTCTGTATCTTTGCCGTTCTTGCGCGGTGCCAGTAAATCTCTATGTACATGTATCGATTAATGGTGTAAAAAAGAACTCTGTTGTTTCAAGACAAATGAGGCTTTTGGCGCCTCACCTTTTACTGTTTGTATTCCATGAGAGGCGGACGCGGACTTGCTGCGTTCCGCAACTGTATTTTATATTCCAAGTGAAAGTATTGAGTGAATATGCTAATTGTTATTTTTTCCAATCAGAAAACATGTAGTTTCTTGTAACTGATATCGAACAGACAGAGTCAAGAGGACATTTTGACTGTTATGTATAAAGTATCTAACCACAATGGTCATCTATTGTAATTTAATATAAAAAGGTACGTAGCATTAAAAAACGTGTGTTAAAGATAAGTGTGCTTATTTTCGTAAATTAACCTTGATGATTCCATCTCCTTATTTACCTGTATGATAATTATTTTTGTGTTACTTCATCACCAGAAATACGATCACGCTGATGGGCCGAATGCAGCATGAGGCAGAAGGAACATTATCGTTTTCCTATTATTTCTGAACCAACTCCTTTTTTTTTAATTGTGTAGTGTTGCATTTCTTTTAAAGTCTATAAATCTTCTGGTCCCTTAGTGTTGATCCGGGTATGACTACATCGCGACTATAAAAATGCAGAGAAATGATAATGTTTCTTCCGAACGATCTCAAATATATATATATATATATATATATATCAATATGCTGCTCTTATTCAGGTATTTAATGCTCAACGTATGTTATTATAATAGTGTAATCAATCCCTGATTCTGTTGCCAAGTGGCCCACCAAAATATTCACTTTTTCGACATTAAAAAAAAAAGTAACAGTTCTTTTTATTTTCGTTCCCCAAGAGCAACGCTACACTAGATTATCGAATGGGACGAAAAACTGATAGTGAATTGTAACGTTCAGGGCCACCTAATGCCGATGGATCACTCAAATTGCGTCCCGATTCAATACATCGTCCTCCAGCAGACTTGTCTCCATGGGTCTATTGCTGCCTCAGGCACCTTATGGCCGTTATGCTGTGAGTCAAAGATTTTCGAATCGGACGAAAAACTGATATTGAATTGTAACTTTCAGGGCCACCTAATGACGATGGATCACTCAAATTGCGTCCCGATTCAATACATCGTCCACCAGCCGACTTGTCTCCATGGGTCTATTGCTGCCTCGGGCACCTTATGGCCGTTCTGCTGTGAGTCTAGATTATCGAATGGGACGAAAAACTGATAGTGAATTGTAACTTTCAGGGCCACCTAATGACGATGGATCACTCAAATTGCGTCCCGATTCAATACATCGTCCTCCAGCAGACTTGTCTCCATGGGTCGATTGCTGCCTCGGGCACCTTATGGCCGTTCTGCTGTGAGTCAAAGATTTTCGAATCGGACGAAAAACCTGATAGTGATTTGTAACATTCAGGGCCACCTAATGACGATGGACCACACAAATTGCGTCCCGATTCAGTAAATCGTCCACTAGCCGACTTGACTGCATGGGACTATTGCTGCCTCGGGCACCTTATGGCCGTTCTGCTGTGAGTCTAGATTATCGAATGGGATGAAAAACTGATAGTGAATTGTAACGTTCAGGGCCACCTAATGACGATGGATCACTCAAATTGCGTCCCGATTCAATACATCGTCTTCCAGCAGACTTGTCTCCATGGGTCTATTGCTGCCTCGGGCACCTTATGGCAGTCCTGCTGTGACTCAAAGATTTTCGAATCGGACGAAAAACTGATAGTGAATTGTAACATTCAGGGCCACCTAATGACGATGGACCACACAAATTGCGTCCCGATTCAGTACATCGTCCTCCAGCCGACCTGACTCCATGGGTCTATTGCAGCCTCGGGCACCTTATGGCCGTTCTGCTGTGAGTCTAGATTATCGAATGGGACGAAAAACTGATAGTGAATAGTAACGTTCAGGGCCACCTAATGCCGATGGATCACTCAAATTGCGTCCCGATTCAATACATCGTCCTCCAGCAGACTTGTCTCCATGGGTCTATTGCTGCCTCGGGCACCTTATGGCCGTTCTGCTGTGAGTCAAAGATTTTCGAATCGGACGAAAAACTGATAGTGAATTGTAACTTTCAGGGCCACCTAATGACGATGGATCACTCAAATTGCGTCCCGATTCAATACATCGTCCACCAGCCGACTTGACTCCATGGGTCTATTGCTGCCTCGGGCACCTTATGGCCGTTCTGCTGTGAGTCAAAGATTTTCGAATCGGACGAAAAACTGATAGTGAATTGTAACGTTCAGGGCCTCCTAATGATGATGGAACACTCAAATTGCGTCCCGATTCAATACATCGTCCTCCAGCAGACTTGTCTCCATGCGTCTATTGCTGCCTCGGGCACCTTATGGCCGTTCTGCTGTGAGTCTAGATTATCGAATGGGACAAAAAACTGATAGTGAATTGTAACGTTCAGGGCCTCCTAATGACGATGGAACACTCAAATTGCGTCCCGATTCAATACATCGTCCTCCAGCGGACTTGTCTCCATTGGTCTATTGCTGCCTCGGGCACCTAATGGCCGTTCTGCTGTGAGTCAAAGATTTTCGAATCGGACGAAAAACCTGATAGTGATTAGTAACATTCAGGGCCACCTAATGACGATGGACCACACAAATTGCGTCCCGATTCAGTAAATCGTCCACTAGCCGACTTGACTGCATGGGACTATTGCTGCCTCGGGTACCTTATGGCCGTTCTGCTGTGAGTCTAGATTATCGAATGGGATGAAAAACTGATAGTGAATTGTAACGTTCAGGGCCGCCTAATGACGATGGATCACTCAAATTGCGTCCCGATTCAATACATCGTCTTCCAGCAGACTTGTCTCCATGGGTCTATTGCTGCCTCGGGCACCTTATGGCAGTCCTGCTGTGACTCAAAGATTTTCGAATCGGACGAAAAACTGATAGTGAATTGTAACGTTCAGGGCCTCCTAATGACGATGGAACACTCAAATTGCGTCCCGATTCAATACATCGTCCTCCAGCAGACTTGTCTCCATGGGTCTATTGCTGCCTCGGGCACCTTATGGCCGTTCTGCTGTGACTCAAAGATTTTCGAATCGGACGAAAAACTGATAGTGAATTGTAACATTCAGGGCCACCTAATGACGATGGACCACACAAATTGCGTCCCGATTCAGTACATCGTCCTCCAGCCGACCTGACTCCATGGGTCTATTGCAGCCTCGGGCACCTTATGGCCGTTCTGCTGTGAGTCTAGATTATCGAATGGGACGAAAAACTGATAGTGAATTGTAACGTTCAGGGCCACCTAATGCCGATGGATCACTCAAATTGCGTCCCGATTCAATACATCGTCCTCCAGCAGACTTGTCTCCATGGGTCTATTGCTGCCTCGGGCACCTTATGGCCGTTCTGCTGTGAGTCAAAGATTTTCGAATCGGACGAAAAACTGATAGTGAATTGTAACTTTCAGGGCCACCTAATGACGATGGATCACTCAAATTGCGTCCCGATTCAATACATCGTCCACCAGCCGACTTGTCTCCATGGGTCTATTGCTGCCTCGGGCACCTTATGGCCGTTCTGCTGTGAGTCAAAGATTTTCGAATCAGACGAAAAACTGATAGTGAATTGTAACGTTCAGGGCCTCCTAATGATGATGGAACTCTCAAATTGCGTCCCGATTCAATATATCGTCCTCCAGCAGACTTGTCTCCATGCGTCTATTGCTGCCTCGGGCACCTTATGGCCGTTCTGCTGTGATTCAAAGATTTTCGAATCGGATGAAAACTGATAGTGAATTGTAACTTTCAGGGCCTCCTAATGACGATGGAACACTCAAATTGCGTCCCGATTCAATACATCATCCTCCAGCAGACTTGTCTCCATGGGTCTATTGCTGCCTCGGGCACCTTATGGCCGTTCTGCTGTGAGTCAACGATTTTCGAATCGGACGAAAAACTGATAGTGAATTGTAACTTTCAGGGCCACCTAATGACGATGGATCACTCAAATTGCGTCCCGATTAAATACATCGTCCTCCAGCCGACTTGTCTCCATGGGTCTATTGCTGCCTCGGGCACCTTATGGCCGTTCTGCTGTGAGTCAAAGATTTTCGAATCGGACGAAAAACTGATAGTGATTTGTAACATTCAGGGCCACCTAATGACGATGGACCACACAAATTGCGTCCCGATTCAGTACATCGTCCACTAGCCGACTTGACTCCATGGGACTATTGCTGCCTCGGGCACCTTATGGCCGTTCTGCTGTGAGTCTAGATTATCGAATGGGACAAAAAACTGATAGTGAATTGTAACGTTCAGGGCCTCCTAATGACGATGGAACACTCAAATTGCCTCCCGATTCAATACATCGTCCTCCAGCGGACTTGTCTCCATTGGTCTATTGCTGCCTCGGGCACCTAATGGCCGTTCTGCTGTGAGTCAAAGATTTTCGAATCGGACGAAAAACCTGATAGTGATTAGTAACATTCAGGGCCACCTAATGACGATGGACCACACAAATTGCGTCCCGATTCAGTAAATCGTCCACTAGCCGACTTGACTGCATGGGACTATTGCTGCCTCGGGCACCTTATGGCCGTTCTGCTGTGAGTCTAGATTATCGAATGGGATGAAAAACTGATAGTGAATTGTAACGTTCAGGGCCACCTAATGACGATGGATCACTCAAATTGCGTCCCGATTCAATACATCGTCTTCCAGCAGACTTGTCTCCGTGGGTCTATTGCTGCCTCGGGCACCTTATGGCAGTCCTGCTGTGACTCAAAGATTTTCGAATCGGACGAAAAACTGATAGTGAATTGTAACGTTCAGGGCCTCCTAATGACGATGGAACACTCAAATTGCGTCCCGATTCAATACATCGTCCTCCAGCAGACTTGTCTCCATGGGTCTATTGCTGCCTCGGGCACCTTATGGCCGTTCTGCTGTGAATCAAAGATTTTCGAATCGGACGAAAAACTGATAGTGAATTGTAACATTCAGGGCCACCTAATGACGATGGACCACACAAATTGCGTCCCGATTCAGTACATCGTCCTCCAGCCGACCTGACTCCATGGGTCTATTGCAGCCTCGGGCACCTTATGGCCGTTCTGCTGTGAGTCTAGATTATCGAATGGGACGAAAAACTGATAGTGAATTGTAACGTTCAGGGCCACCTAATGCCGATGGATCACTCAAATTGCGTCCCGATTCAATACATCGTCCTCCAGCAGACTTGTCTCCATGGGTCTATTGCTGCCTCGGGCACCTTATGGCCGTTCTGCTGTGAGTCAAAGATTTTCGAATCGGACGAAAAACTGATAGTGAATTGTAACTTTCAGGGCCACCTAATGACGATGGATCACTCAAATTGCGTCCCGATTCAATACATCGTCCTCCAGCAGACTTGTCTCCATGGGTCGATTGCTGCCTCGGGCACCTTATGGCCGTTCTGCTGTGAGTAAAAGATTTTCGAATCGGACGAAAAACTGATAGTGAATTGTAACGTTCAGGGCCACCTAATGACGATGGATCACTCAAATTGCGTCCCGATTCAATACATCGTCCTCCAGCCGACATGTCTCCATGGGTCTATTGCTGCCTTGGCACCTTATGGCCGTTCTGCTGTGAGTCAAAGATTTTCGAATCGGACGAAAAACTGATAGTGAATTGTAACGTTCAGGGCCACCTAATGACGATGGATCACTCAAATTGCGTCCCGATTCAATACATTGTCCTCCAGCAGACTGTCTCCATGTGTCTATTGCAGCCTCGGGCACCTTATGGCCGTTCAGCTGTGACTCAAAGATTTTCAAATCGGACGAAAAACTGATAGTGAATTGTAACGTTCAGGGCCTCCTAATGACGATGGAACACTCAAATTGCGTCCCGATTAAATACATCGTCCTCCAGCCGACTTGACTTCATGGGTCTATTGCTGCCTCGGGCACCTTATGGCCGTTCTGCTGTGTGTCAAAGATTTTCGAATCGGACGAAAAACTGATAGTGAATTGTAACGTTCAGGGCCTCCTAATGATGATGGAACACTCATATTGCGTCCCGATTCAATACATCGTCCTCCAGCAGAGTTGTCTCCATGCGTCTATTGCTGCCTCGGGCACCTTATGGCCGTTCTGCTGTGAGTCAAAGATTTTCGAATCGGATGAAAACTGATAGTGAATTGTAACTTTCAGGGTCTCCTAATGACGATGGAACACTCAAATTGCGTCCCGATTCAATACATCATCCTCCAGCAGACTTGTCTCCATGGGTCTATTGCTGCCTCGGGCACCTTATGGCCGTTCTGCTGTGAGTCAAAGATTTTCGAATCGGACGAAAAACTGATAGTGAATTGTAACGTTCAGGGCCACCTAATGACGATGGATCACTCAAATTGCGTCCCGATTCAATACATTGTCCTCCAGCAGACTGTCTCCATGGGTCTATTGCAGCCTCGGGCACCTTATGGCCGTTCAGCTGTGACTCAAAGATTTTCGAATCGGACGAAAAACTGATAGTGAATTGTAACGTTCAGGGCCACCTAATGACGATGGATCACTCAAATTGCGTCCCGATTAAATACATCATCGTCCAGCCGACTTGTCTCCATGGGTCTATTGCTGCCTCGGGCACCTTATGGCCGTTCTGCTGTGAGTCTAGATTATCGAATGGGACAAAAAACTGATAGTGAATTGTAACGTTCAGGGCCTCCTAATGACGATGGAACACTCAAATTGCGTCCCGATTCAATACATCGTCCTCCAGCGGACTTGTCTCCATTGGTCTATTGCTGCCTCGGGCACCTAATGGCCGTTCTGCTGTGAGTCAAAGACTTTCGAATCGGACGAAAAGCAGATAGTGAATTGTAACATTCAGGGCCACCTAATGACGATGGACCACGCAAATTGCGTCCCGATTCAATACATCGTCCTCCAGCAGAGTTGACTCCATGGGTCTATTGCTGCCTCGGGCACCTTATGGCCGTTCTGCTGTGAATCTAGATTATCGAATGGGACGAAAAACTGGTAGTGAATTGTAACGTTCAGGGACACCTAATGACGATGGATCACTCAAATTGCGTCCCGATTCAATACATCGTCCTCCAGCCGACTTGTCTCCATGGGTCTATTGCTGCCTCGGGCACCTTATGGCCGTTCTGCTGTGAGTCTAGATTATCGAATGGGACGAAAAACTGATAGTGAATTGTAACTTTCAGGGCCACCTAATGACGATGGATCACTCAAATTGCGTCCCGATTCAATACATCGTCCTCCAGCAGACTTGTCTCCATGGGTCGATTGCTGCCTCGGGCACCTTATGGCCGTTCTGCTGTGAGTCAAAGATTTTCGAATCGGACGAAAAACCTGATAGTGATTAGTAACATTCAGGGCCACCTAATGACGATGGACCACACAAATTGCGCCCCGATTCAGTAAATCGTCCACTAGCCGACTTGACTGCAAGGGACTATTGCTGCCTCGGGCACCTTATGGCCGTTCTGCTGTGAGTCTAGATTATCGAATGGGATGAAATACTGATAGTGAATTGTAACGTTCAGGGCCACCTAATGACGATGGATCACTCAAATTGCGTCCCGATTCAATACATCGTCTTCCAGCAGACTTGTCTCCATGGGTCTATTGCTGCCTCGGGCACCTTATGGCAGTCCTGCTGTGACTCAAAGATTTTCGAATCGGACGAAAAACTGATAGTGAATTGTAACGTTCAGGGCCTCCTAATGACGATGGAACACTCAAATTGCGTCCCGATTCAATACATCGTCCTCCAGCAGACTTGTCTCCATGGGTCTATTGCTGCCTCGGGCACCTTATGGCCGTTCTGCTGTGACTCAAAGATTTTCGAATCGGACGAAAAACTGATAGTGAATTGTAACATTCAGGGCCACCTAATGACGATGGACCACACAAATTGCGTCCCGATTCAGTACATCGTCCTCCAGCCGACCTGACTCCATGGGTCTATTGCAGCCTCGGGCACCTTATGGCCGTTCTGCTGTGAGTCTAGATTATCGAATGGGACGAAAAACTGATAGTGAATTGTAACGTTCAGGGCCACCTAATGCCGATGGATCACTCAAATTGCGTCCCGATTCAATACATCGTCCTCCAGCAGACTTGTCTCCATGGGTCTATTGCTGCCTCGGGCACCTTATGGCCGTTCTGCTGTGAGTCAAAGATTTTCGAATCGGACGAAAAACTGATAGTGAATTGTAACTTTCAGGGCCACCTAATGACGATGGATCACTCAAATTGCGTCCCGATTCAATACATCGTCCACCAGCCGACTTGTCTCCATGGGTCTATTGCTGCCTCGGGCACCTTATGGCCGTTCTGCTGTGAGTCAAAGATTTTCGAATCGGACGAAAAACTGATAGTGAATTGTAACGTTCAGGGCCTCCTAATGATGATGGAACACTCAAATTGCGTCCCGATTCAATACATCGTCCTCCAGCAGACTTGTCTCCATGCGTCTATTGCTGCCTCGGGCACCTTATGGCCGTTCTGCTGTGAGTCAAAGATTTTCGAATCGGATGAAAACTGATAGTGAATTGTAACTTTCAGGGCCTCCTAATGACGATGGAACACTCAAATTGCGTCCCGATTCAATACATCATCCTCCAGCAGACTTGTCTCCATGGGTCTATTGCTGCCTCGGGCACCTTATGGCCGTTCTGCTGTGAGTCAACGATTTTCGAATCGGACGAAAAACTGATAGTGAATTGTAACTTTCAGGGCCACCTAATGACGATGGATCACTCAAATTGCGTCCCGATTAAATACATCGTCCTCCAGCCGACTTGTCTCCATGGGTCTATTGCTGCCTCGGGCACCTTATGGCCGTTCTGCTGTGAGTCAAAGATTTTCGAATCGGACGAAAAACTGATAGTGATTTGTAACATTCAGGGCCACCTAATGACGATGAACCACACAAATTGCGTCCCGATTCAGTACATCGTCCACTAGCCGACTTGACTCCATGGGACTATTGCTGCCTCGGGCACCTTATGGCCGTTCTGGTGTGAGTCTAGATTATAGAATGGGATGAAAAACTGATAGTGAATTGTAACGTTCAGGGCCACCTAATGACGATGGATCACTCAAATTGCGTCCCGATTCAATACATCGTCCTCCAGCAGACTTGTCTCCATGGGTCTATTGCTGCCTCGGGCACCTTATGGCAGGCATGCTGTGATTCAAAGATTTTCGAATCGGACGAAAAACTGATAGTGAATTGTAACGTTCAGGGCCTCCTAATGACGATAGAACACTCAAGTTGCGTCCCGATTCAATACATCGTCCTCCAGCGGACTTGTCTCCATTGGTCTATTGCTGCCTCGGGCACCTAATGGCCGTTCTGCTGTGAGTCAAAGACTTTCGAATCGGACGAAAAACAGATAGTGAATTATAACATTCAGGGCCACCTAATGACGATGGACCACGCAAATTGCGTCCCGATTCAATACATCGTCCTCCAGCCGAGTTGACTCCATGGGTCTATTGCTGCCTCGGGCACCTTATGGCCGTTCAGCTGTCACTCAAAGATTTTCGAATCGGACGAAAAACTGATAGTGAATTGTAACGTTCAGGGCCGCCTAATGACGATGGAACACTCAAATTGCGTCCCGATTCAATACATCGTCCTCCAGCCGACTTGTCTCCATGGGTCTATTGCTGCCTCGGGCACCTTATGGCCGTTCTGCTGTGAGTCAACGATTTTCGAATCGGACGAAAAACTGATAGTGAATTGTAACTTTCAGGGCCACCTAATGACGATGGATCACTCAAATTGCGTCCCGATTAAATATATCGTCCTCCAGCGGACTTGTCTCCATGGGTCTATTGCTGCCTCGGGCACCTAATGGCCGTTCTGCTGTGAGTCTAGATTATCGAATGGGACGAAAATCTGATAGTGAATTGTAACTTTCAGGGCCACCTAATGACGATGGATCACTCAAATTGCGTCCCGATTCAATACATCGTCCTCCAGCAGACTTGTCTCCATGGGTCGATTGCTGCCTCGGGCACCTTATGGCCGTTCTGCTGTGAGTCAAAGATTTTCGAATCGGACGAAAAACCTGATAGTGATTTGTAACATTCAGGGCCACCTAATGACGATGGACCACACAAATTGCGTCCCGATTCAGTACATCGTCCACTAGCCGACTTGACTGCATGGGACTAATGCTGCTTCGGGCACCTTATGGCCGTTGTGCTGTGAGTCTAGATTATCGAATGGGATGAAAAACTGATAGTGAATTGTAACGTTCAGGGCCACCTAATGACGATGGATCACTCAAATTGCGTCCCGATTCAATACATCGTCCTCCACCAGACTTGTCTCCATGGGTCTATTGCTGCCTCGGGCACCTTATGGCCGTTCTGCTGTGAGTCAAAGATTTTCGAATCGGACGAAAAACTGATAGTGAATTGTAACTTTCAGGGCCACCTAATGACGATGGATCACTCAAATTGCGTCCCGATTCAATACATCGTCCACCAGCCGACTTGCCTCCATGGGTCTATTGCTGCCTCGGGCACCTTATGGCCGTTCTGCTGTGAGTCAAAGATTTTCGAATCGGACGAAAAACTGATAGTGAATTGTAACTTTCAGGGCCTCCTAATGACGATGGAACACTCAAATTGCGTCCCGATTCAATACATCGTCCTCCAGCAGCCTTGTCTCCATGGGTCTATTGCTGCCTCGGGCACCTCATGGCCGTTCTGCTGTGATAAAAGATTTTCGAATCGGACGAAAAACTGATAGTGAATTGTAACGTTCAGGGCCACCTAATGACGATGGATCACTCAAATTGCGTCCCGATTCAATACATCGTCCTCCAGCCGACATGTCTCCATGGGTCTATTGCTGCCTTGGCACCTTATGGCCGTTCTGCTGTGAGTCAAAGATTTTCGAATCGGACGAAAAACTGATAGTGAATTGTAACGTTCAGGGCCACCTAATGACGATGGATCACTCAAATTGCGTCCCGATTCAATACATCATCCTCCAGCAGACTTGTCTCCATGGGTCTATTGCTGCCTCGGGCACCTTATGGCCGTTCTGCTGTGAGTCAAAGATTTTCGAATCGGACGAAAAACTGATAGTGAATTTTAACGTTCAGGGCCACCTAATGACGATGGATCACTCAAATTGCGTCCCGATTCAATACATTGTCCTCCAGCAGACTGTCTCCATGGGTCTATTGCAGCCTCGGGCACCTTATGGCCGTTCAGCTGTCACTCAAAGATTTTCGAATCGGACGAAAAACTGATAGTGAATTGTAACGTTCAGGGCCGCCTAATGACGATGGAACACTCAAATTGCGTCCCGATTCAATACATCGTCCTCCAGCCGACTTGTCTCCATGGGTCTATTGCTGCCTCGGGCACCTTATGGCCGTTCTGCTGTGAGTCAACGATTTTCGAATCGGACGAAAAACTGATAGTGAATTGTAACTTTCAGGGCCACCTAATGACGATGGATCACTCAAATTGCGTCCCGATTAAATATATCGTCCTCCAGCGGACTTGTCTCCATGGGTCTATTGCTGCCTCGGGCACCTAATGGCCGTTCTGCTGTGAGTCTAGATTATCGAATGGGACGAAAATCTGATAGTGAATTGTAACTTTCAGGGCCACCTAATGACGATGGATCACTCAAATTGCGTCCCGATTCAATACATCGTCCTCCAGCAGACTTGTCTCCATGGGTCGATTGCTGCCTCGGGCACCTTATGGCCGTTCTGCTGTGAGTCAAAGATTTTCGAATCGGACGAAAAACCTGATAGTGATTTGTAACATTCAGGGCCACCTAATGACGATGGACCACACAAATTGCGTCCCGATTCAGTACATCGTCCACTAGCCGACTTGACTGCATGGGACTAATGCTGCTTCGGGCACCTTATGGCCGTTGTGCTGTGAGTCTAGATTATCGAATGGGATGAAAAACTGATAGTGAATTGTAACGTTCAGGGCCACCTAATGACGATGGATCACTCAAATTGCGTCCCGATTCAATACATCGTCCTCCACCAGACTTGTCTCCATGGGTCTATTGCTGCCTCGGGCACCTTATGGCCGTTCTGCTGTGAGTCAAAGATTTTCGAATCGGACGAAAAACTGATAGTGAATTGTAACTTTCAGGGCCACCTAATGACGATGGATCACTCAAATTGCGTCCCGATTCAATACATCGTCCACCAGCCGACTTGCCTCCATGGGTCTATTGCTGCCTCGGGCACCTTATGGCCGTTCTGCTGTGAGTCAAAGATTTTCGAATCGGACGAAAAACTGATAGTGAATTGTAACTTTCAGGGCCTCCTAATGACGATGGAACACTCAAATTGCGTCCCGATTCAATACATCGTCCTCCAGCAGCCTTGTCTCCATGGGTCTATTGCTGCCTCGGGCACCTCATGGCCGTTCTGCTGTGATAAAAGATTTTCGAATCGGACGAAAAACTGATAGTGAATTGTAACGTTCAGGGCCACCTAATGACGATGGATCACTCAAATTGCGTCCCGATTCAATACATCGTCCTCCAGCCGACATGTCTCCATGGGTCTATTGCTGCCTTGGCACCTTATGGCCGTTCTGCTGTGAGTCAAAGATTTTCGAATCGGACGAAAAACTGATAGTGAATTGTAACGTTCAGGGCCACCTAATGACGATGGATCACTCAAATTGCGTCCCGATTCAATACATTGTCCTCCAGCAGACCGTCTCCATGGGTCTATTGCAGCCTCGGCACCTTATGGCCGTTCAGCTGTGACTCAAAGATTTTCGAATCGGACGAAAAACTGATAGTGAATTGTAACGTTCAGGGCCTCCTAATGACGATGGAACACTCAAATTGCGTCCCGATTAAATACATCGTCCTCCAGCCGACTTGTCTTCATGGGTCTATTGCTGCCTCGGGCACCTTATGGCCGTTCTGCTGTGAGTCAAAGATTTTCGAATCGGACGAAAAACTGATAGTGAATTGTAACGTTCAGGGCCACCTAATGACGATGGATCACTCAAATTGCGTTCCGATTCAATACATCGTCCTCCAGCCGACTTGACTCCATGGGTCTATTGCTGCCTCGGGCACCTTATGGCCGTTCTGCTGTGAGTCTAGATTATCGAATGGGACAAAAAACTGGTAGTGAATTGTAACGTTCAGGGCCTCTTAATGATAATGGATCACTCAAATTGCGTCCCGATTCAATACATCGTCCTCCAGCAGACTTGTCTCCATGGGTCTATTGCTGCCTCGGGCACCTTATAGCCGTTCTGCTCTGAGTCTAGATTATCGAATGGGACGAAAAACTGATAGTGAATTGTAACGTTCAGGGCCACCTAATGACGATGGATCACTCAAATTGCGTCCCGATTCAATACATCGTCCTCCAGCCGACTTGACTCCATGGGTCTATTGCTGCCTCGGGCACCTTATGGCCGTTCTGCTGTGAGTCTAGATTATCGAATGGGACGAAAAACTGATAGTGAATTGTAACTTTCAGGGCCTCCTAATGACGATGGATCACTCAAATTGCGTCCCGATTCAATACATCGTCCTCCAGCCGACTTGACTCCATGGGTCGATTGCTGCCTAGGGCACCTTATGGCCGTTCTGCTGTGAGTCTAGATTATCGAATGGGACGAAAAACTGATAGTGAGTTGTAACGTTCAGGGCCTCCTAATGACGATGGATCACTCAAATTGCGTCCCGATTCAATACATCGTCCTCCAGCAGACTTGTCTCCATGGGTCGATTGCTGCCTCGGGCACCTAATGGCCGTTCTGCTGTGAGTCAAAGATTTTCGAATCGGACGAAAAACTGATAGTGAATTGTAACGTTCAGGGCCACCTAATGACGATGGATCACTCAAATTGCGTCCCGATTCAATACATCGTCCTCCAGCCGACTTGACTCCATGGGTCTATTGCTGCTTCGGGCAACTTATGGCCGTTCTGCTGTGAGTCTAGATTATCGAATGGGACAAAAAACTGATAGTGAATTGTAACGTTCAGGGCCTCCTAATGACGATGGATCACTCAAATTGCGTCCCGATTCAATACTTCGTCCTCCAGCAGACTTGTCTCCATGGGTCTATTGCTGCCTCGGGCACCTTATGGCCGTTCTGCTGTGAGTCTAGATTATCGAATGGGACGAAAAACTGATAGTGAATTGTAACGTTCAGGGCCACCTAATGACGAAGGAACACTGAAATTGCGTCCCGATTCAATACATCGTCCTTCAGCCGACTTGACTCCATGGGTCTATTGCTGCCTCGGGCACCTAATGGCCGTTCTGCTGTGAGTCAAAGATTTTCGAATCGGACGAAAAACTGATAGTGAATTGTAACATTCAGGGCCATCTAATGACGATGGACCACGCAAATTGCGTCCCGATTCAATACATCGTCCTCCAGCAGACTTGACTCCATGGGTCTATTGCTGCCTCGGGCACCTTATGGCCGTTCTGCTGTGAATCTAGATTATCGAATGGGACGAAAAACTGATAGTGAATTGTAACGTTCAGGGCGACCTAATGACGATGAATCACTCAAATTGCGTCCCGATTCAATACATCGTCCCCAGCCGACTTGTCTCCATTGGTCTATTGCTGCCTCGGGCACCTTATGGCCGTTCTGCTGTGAGTCTAGATTATCGAATGGGACGAAAAACTGATAGTGAATTGTAACGTTCAGGGCCACCTAATGACGATGGATCACTCAAATTGCGTCCTGATTCAATACATCGTCCTCCAGCAGACTTGACTTCATGGGTCTATTGCTGCCTCGGGCCCCTTATGGCCGTTCTGCTGTGGGTCAAAGATTTTCGAATCGGACGAAAAACTGATAGTGAATTGTAACTTTCAGGGCCACCTAATGACGATGGATCACTCAAATTGCGTCCCGATTCAATACATCGTCCTCCAGCAGACTTGTCTCCATGGGTCTATTGCTGCCTCGGGCACCTTATGGCCGTTCTGCTGTGAGTCTAGATTATCGAATGGGACGAAAAACTGATAGTGAATTGTAACGTTCAGGGCCACCTAATGACGATGGATCTCTCAAATTGCGTCCCGATTCAATACATCGTCCTCCAGCCGACTTGACTCCATGGGTCTATTGCTGCCTCGGGCACCTTATGGCCGTTCTGCTGTGAGTCTAGATTATCGAATGGGACGAAAAACTGATAGTGAATTGTAACGTTCAGGGCCTCCTAATGACGATGGATCACTCAAATTGCGTCCCGATTCAATACATCGTCCTCCAGCCGACTTGACTCCATGGGTCTATTGCTGCCTCGGGCACCTTATGGCCGTTCTGCTGTGAGTCTAGATTATCGAATGGGACGAAAAACTGATAGTGAATTGTAACGTTCAGGACCTCCTAATGACGATGGATCACTCAAATTGCGTCCCGATTCAATACATCGTCCTCCAGCAGACTTGTCTCCGTGGGTCGATTGCTGCCTCGGGCACCTAATGGCCGTTCTGCTGTGAGTCAAAGATTTTCAAATCGGACGAAAAACTGATAGTGAATTGTAACATTCAGAGCCAACTAATGACGATGGACCACGCAAATTGCGTCCCGATTCAATACATCGTCCTCCAGCCGAGTTGACTCCATGGGTCTATTGCTGCCTCTGGCACCTTATGGCCGTTCTGCTGTGAATCTAGATTATCGAATGGGACGAAAAACTGATAGTGAATTGTAACGTTCAGGGCCACCTAATGACGATGGATCACTCAAATTGCGTCCTGATTCAATACATCGTCCTCCAGCAGACTTGACTTCATGGGTCTATTGCTGCCTCGGGCCCCTTATGGCTGTTCTGCTGTGGGTCAAAGGTTTTCGAATCGGACGAAAAACTGATAGTGAATTGTAACTTACAGGGCCACCTAATGACGATGGATCACTGAAATTGCGTCCCGATTCAATACATCGTCCTCCAGCAGACTTGTCTCCATGGGTCTATTGCTGCCTCGTGCACCTTATGGCCGTTCTGCTGTGAGTCTAGATTATCGAATGGGACGAAAAACTGATAGTGAATTGTAACGTTCAGGGCCACCTAATGACGATGGATCTCTCAATTTGCGACCCGATTCAATACATCGTCCTCCAGCCGACTTGAATCCATGGGTCTATTGCTGCCTCGGGCACCTTATGGCCGTTCTGCTGTGAGTCTAGATTATCGAATGGGACGAAAAACTGGTAGTGAATTGTAACGTTCAGGGCCTCCTAATGACGATGGATCACTCAAATTGCGTCCCGATTCAATACATCGTCCTCCAGCCGACTTGACTCCATGGTTCAATTGCTGCCTCGGGCACCTTATGGCCGTTCTGCTGTGAGTCTAGATTATCGAATGGGACGAAAAACTGATAGTGAATTGTAACTTTCAGGGCCTCCTAATGACGATGGATCACTCAAATTGCGTCCCGATTCAATACATCGTCCTCCAGCAGACTTGACTCCGTGGGTCGATTGCTGCCTCGGGCACCTAATGGCCGTTCTGCTGTGAGTCAAAGATTTTCAAATCTACGAAAAACTGATAGTGAATTGTAACATTCAGAGCCACCTAAGGCCGATGGACCACGCAAATTTCGTCCCGATTCAATACATCGTCCTCCAGCCGAGTTGACTCCATGGGTCTATTGCTGCCTCGGGCACCTTATGGCCGTTCTGCTGTGAATCTAGATTATCGAATGGGACGAAAAACTGATAGTGAATTGTAACGTTCAGGGCCACCTAATGACGATGGATCACTCAAATTGCGTCCCGATTCAATACATCGTCCCCAGCCGACTTGACTCCATGGGACTATTGCTTCCTCGGGCACCTTATGGCCGTTCTGCTGTGAGTCTAGATTATCGAATGGGATGAAAAACTGATAGTGAATTGTAACGTTCAGGGCCACCTAATGACGATGGATCACTCAAATTGCGTCCCGATTCAATACATCGTCCTCCAGCAGACTTGTCTCCATGGGTCTATTGCTGCCTCTGGCACCTTATGGCAGGCCTGCTGTGACTCAAAGATTTTCGAATCGGACGAAAAACTGATAGTGAATTATAACTTTCAGGGCCTCCTAATGACGATGGAACACTCAAATTGCGTCCCGATTCAATACATCGTCCTCCAGCAGACTTGTCTCCATGCGTCTATTGCTACCTCGGGCACCTTATGGCCGTTCTGCTGTGAGTCAAAGATTTTCGAATCGGACGAAAAACTGATAGTGAATTGTAACATTCAGGGCCACCTAATGACGATGGACCACGCAAATTGCGTCCCGATTCAATACATCGTCCTCCAGCCGAGTTGACTCCATGGGTCTATTGCTGCCTCGGGCACCTTATGGCCGTTCTGCTGTGAATCTAGATTATCGAATGGGACGAAAAACTGATAGTGAATTGTAACGTTCAGGGCCACATAATGACGATGGATCACTCAAATTGCGTCCCGATTCAATACATCGTCCCCAGCCGACTTGTCTCCATGGGTCTATTGCTGCCTCGGGCACCTTATGGCCGTTCTGCTGTGAGTCTAGATTATCGAATGGGACGAAAAACTGATAGTGAATTGTAACGTTCAAGGCCACCTAATGACGATGGATCACTCAAATTGCGTCCTGATTCAATACATCGTCCTCCAGCAGACTTGACTTCATGGGTCTATTGCTGCCTCGGGCACCTTATGGCCGTTCTGCTGTGAGTCAAAGATTTTCGAATCGGACGAAAAACTGATAGTGAATTGTAACTTTCAGGGCCACCTAATGACGATGGATCACTCAAATTGCGTCCCGATTCAATACATCGTCCTCCAGCAGACTTGTCTCCATGGGTCGATTGCTGCCTCGGGCACCTTATGGCCGTTCTGCTGTGAGTCAAAGATTTTCGAATCGGACGAAAAACTGATAGTGATTTGTAACATTCAGGGCCACCTAATGACGATGGACCACACAAATTGCGTCCCGATTCAGTACATCGTCCACTAGCCGACTTGACTCCATGGGACTATTGCTGCCTCGGGCACCTTATGGCCGTTCTGCTGTGAGTCTAGATTATAGAATGGGATGAAAAACTGATAGTGAATTGTAACGTTCAGGGCCACCTAATGACGATGGATCACTCAAACTGCGTCCCGATTCAATACATCGTCCTCCAGCAGACTTGTCTCCATGGGTCTATTGCTGCCTCGGGCACCTCATGGCAGGCCTGCTGTGACTCAAAGATTTTCGAATCGGACGAAAAACTGATAGTGAATTGTAACATTCAGGGCCACATAATGACGATGGACCACACAAATTGCGTCCCGATTCAGTACATCGTCCTCCAGCCGACCTGACTCCATGGGTCTATTGCTGCCTCAGGCACCTTATGGCCGTTCTGCTGTGAGTCTAGATTATCGAATGGGACGAAAAACTGATAGTGAATTGTAACGTTCAGGGCCACCTAATGACGATGGATCACTCAAATTGCGTCCCGATTCAATATATCGTCCTCCAGCAGACTTGTTTCCATGGGTCTATTGTTGCCTCGGGCACCTTATGGCCGCTCTGCTGTGAGTCAAAGATTTTTGAATCGGTCGAAAAACTGATAGTGAATTGTAACTTTCAGGGCCACCTAATGACGATGGATCACTCAAATTGCGTCCCGATTCAATACATCGTCCTCCAGCAGACTTGTCTCCATGGGTCTATTGCTGCCTCGGGCACCTTATGGCCGTTCTGCTGTGAGTCTAGGTTATCGAATGGGACGAAAAACTGATAGTGAATTGTAACGTTCAGGGCCACCTAATGACGATGGATCTCTCAAATTGCGTCCTGATTCAATACATCGTCCTCCAGCCGACTTGACTCCATGGGTCTATTGCTGCCTCGGGCACCTTATGGCCGTTCTGCTGTGAGTCTAGATTATCGAATGGGACGAAAAACTGATAGTGAATTGTAAAGTTCAGGGCCTCCTAATGACGATGGATCACTCAAATTGCGTCCCGATTCAATACATCGTCCTCCAGCCGACTTGACTCCATGGGTCTATTGCTGCCTCGGGCACCTTATGGCCGTTCTGCTGTGAGTCTAGATTATCGAATGGGACGAAAAACTGATAGTGAATTGTAACGTTCAGGGCCTCCTAATGACGATGGATCACTCAAATTGCGTCCCGATTCAATACATCGTCTTCCAGCAGACTTGTCTCCGTGGGTCGAATGCTGCCTCGGGCACCTAATGGCCGTTCTGCTGTGAGTCAAAGTTTTCAAATCGGACGAAAAACTGATAGTGAATTGTAACATTCAGAGCCACCTAATGACGATGGACCACGCAAATTGCGTCCCGATTCAATACATCGGCCTCAAGCCGAGTTGACTCCATGGGTCTATTGCTGCCTCGGGCACCTTATGGCCGTTCTGCTGTGAATCTAGATTATCGAATGGGACGAAAAACTGATAGTGAATTGTAACGTTCAGGGCCACCTAATGACGATGGATCACTCAAATTGCGTCCTGATTCAATACATCGTCCTCCAGCAGACTTGACTTCATTGGTCTATTGCTGCCTCGGGCCCCTTATGGCCGTTTTGCTGTGGGTCAAAGATTTTCGAATCGGACGAAAAACTGATAGTGAATTGTAACTTTCAGGGCCACCTAATGACGATGGATCACTCAAATTGCGTCCCGATTTAATACATCGTCCTCCAGCAGACTTGTCTCCATGGGTCTATTGCTGCCTCGTGCACCTTATGGCCGTTCTGCTGTGAGTCTAGATTATCGAATGGGACGAAAAACTGATAGTGAATTGTAACGTTCAGGGCCACCTAATGACGATGGATCTCTCAATTTGCGACCCGATTCAATACATCGTCCTCCAGCCGTCTTGAATCCCTGGGGCTATTGCTGCCTCGGGCACCTTATGGCCGTTCTGCTGTGAGTCTAGATTACTGAATGGGACGAAAAACTGATAGTGAATTGTAACGTTCAGGGCCTCCTAATGACGATGGATCACTCAAATTGCATCCCGATTCAATACATCGTCCTCCAGCCGACTTGACTCCATGGGTCAATTGCTGCCTCGGGCACCTTATGGCCGTTCTGCTGTGAGTCTAGATTATCAAATGGGACGAAAAACTGATAGTGAATTGTAACTTTCAGGGCCTCCTAATGACGATGGATCACTCAAATTGCGTCCCGATTCAATACATCGTCCTCCAGCAGACTTGTCTCCGTGGGTCGATTGCTGCCTCGGGCACCTAATGGCCGTTCTGCTGTGAGTCAAAGATTTTCGAATCGGACGAAAAACTGATTGTGAATTGTAACATTCAGGGCCACCTAATGACGATGGAACACGCAAATTGCGTCCCGATTCAATACATCGTCCTCCAGCCGAGTTGACTCCATGGGTCTATTGCTGCCTCGGGCACCTTATGGCCGTTCTGCTGTGAGTCAAAGATTTTCGAATCGGACGAAAAACTGATAGTGAATTGTAACGTTCAGGGCCACCTAATGACGATGGATCACTCAAATTGCGTCCCGATTCAATACATCGTCCTCCAGCCGACTTGACTCCATGGGTCCATTGCTGCCTCGGGCACCTTATGGCCGTTCTGCTGTGAGTCTAGATTATCGAATGGGACAAAAAACTGATAGTGAAATGTAACGTTAAGGGCCTCCTAATGACGATGGATCACTCAAATTGCGTCCCGATTCAATACATCGTCCTCCAGCAGACTTGTCTCCATGGGTCTATTGCTGCCTCGGGCACCTTATGGCCGTTCTGCTGTGAGTCTAGATTATCGAATGGGACGAAAAACTGATAGTGAATTGTAACGTTCAGGGCCACCTAATGACGATGGATCACTCAAATTTCGTCCCGATTCAATACATCGTCCTCCAGCAGACTTGTCTCCATGGGTCGATTGCTGCCTCGGGCACCTAATGGCCGTTCTGCTGTGAGTCAAAGATTTTCGAATCGGACGAAAAACTGATAGTGAATTGTAACATTCAGGGCCACATAATGACGATGGATCACTCAAATTGCGTCCCGATTCAATACATCGTCCCCAGCCGACTTGTCTCCATGGGTCTATTGCTGCCTCGGGCACCTTATGGCCGTTCTGCTGTGAGTCTAGATTATCGAATGGGACGAAAAACTGATAGTGAATTGTAACGTTCAAGGCCACCTAATGACGATGGATCACTCAAATTGCGTCCTGATTCAATACATCGTCCTCCAGCAGACTTGACTTCATGGGTCTATTGCTGCCTCGGGCACCTTATGGCCGTTCTGCTGTGAGTCAAAGATTTTCGAATCGGACGAAAAACTGATAGTGAATTGTAACTTTCAGGGCCACCTAATGACGATGGATCACTCAAATTGCGTCCCGATTCAATACATCGTCCTCCAGCAGACTTGTCTCCATGGGTCGATTGCTGCCTCGGGCACCTTATGGCCGTTCTGCTGTGAGTCAAAGATTTTCGAATCGGACGAAAAACTGATAGTGATTTGTAACATTCAGGGCCACCTAATGACGATGGACCACACAAATTGCGTCCCGATTCAGTACATCGTCCACTAGCCGACTTGACTCCATGGGACTATTGCTGCCTCGGGCACCTTATGGCCGTTCTGCTGTGAGTCTAGATTATAGAATGGGATGAAAAACTGATAGTGAATTGTAACGTTCAGGGCCACCTAATGACGATGGATCACTCAAACTGCGTCCCGATTCAATACATCGTCCTCCAGCAGACTTGTCTCCATGGGTCTATTGCTGCCTCGGGCACCTCATGGCAGGCCTGCTGTGACTCAAAGATTTTCGAATCGGACGAAAAACTGATAGTGAATTGTAACATTCAGGGCCACATAATGACGATGGACCACACAAATTGCGTCCCGATTCAGTACATCGTCCTCCAGCCGACCTGACTCCATGGGTCTATTGCTGCCTCAGGCACCTTATGGCCGTTCTGCTGTGAGTCTAGATTTTTGAATATGACGAAAAACTGATAGTGAATTGTAACGTTCAGGGCCACCTAATGACGATGGATCACTCAAATTGCGTCCCGATTCAATATATCGTCCTCCAGCAGACTTGTTTCCATGGGTCTATTGTTGCCTCGGGCACCTTATGGCCGCTCTGCTGTGAGTCAAAGATTTTTGAATCGGTCGAAAAACTGATAGTGAATTGTAACTTTCAGGGCCACCTAATGACGATGGATCACTCAAATTGCGTCCCGATTCAATACATCGTCCTCCAGCAGACTTGTCTCCATGGGTCTATTGCTGCCTCGGGCACCTTATGGCCGTTCTGCTGTGAGTCTAGGTTATCGAATGGGACGAAAAACTGATAGTGAATTGTAACGTTCAGGGCCACCTAATGACGATGGATCTCTCAAATTGCGTCCTGATTCAATACATCGTCCTCCAGCCGACTTGACTCCATGGGTCTATTGCTGCCTCGGGCACCTTATGGCCGTTCTGCTGTGAGTCTAGATTATCGAATGGGACGAAAAACTGATAGTGAATTGTAAAGTTCAGGGCCTCCTAATGACGATGGATCACTCAAATTGCGTCCCGATTCAATACATCGTCCTCCAGCCGACTTGACTCCATGGGTCTATTGCTGCCTCGGGCACCTTATGGCCGTTCTGCTGTGAGTCTAGATTATCGAATGGGACGAAAAACTGATAGTGAATTGTAACGTTCAGGGCCTCCTAATGACGATGGATCACTCAAATTGCGTCCCGATTCAATACATCGTCTTCCAGCAGACTTGTCTCCGTGGGTCGAATGCTGCCTCGGGCACCTAATGGCCGTTCTGCTGTGAGTCAAAGTTTTCAAATCGGACGAAAAACTGATAGTGAATTGTAACATTCAGAGCCACCTAATGACGATGGACCACGCAAATTGCGTCCCGATTCAATACATCGGCCTCAAGCCGAGTTGACTCCATGGGTCTATTGCTGCCTCGGGCACCTTATGGCCGTTCTGCTGTGAATCTAGATTATCGAATGGGACGAAAAACTGATAGTGAATTGTAACGTTCAGGGCCACCTAATGACGATGGATCACTCAAATTGCGTCCTGATTCAATACATCGTCCTCCAGCAGACTTGACTTCATTGGTCTATTGCTGCCTCGGGCCCCTTATGGCCGTTTTGCTGTGGGTCAAAGATTTTCGAATCGGACGAAAAACTGATAGTGAATTGTAACTTTCAGGGCCACCTAATGACGATGGATCACTCAAATTGCGTCCCGATTTAATACATCGTCCTCCAGCAGACTTGTCTCCATGGGTCTATTGCTGCCTCGTGCACCTTATGGCCGTTCTGCTGTGAGTCTAGATTATCGAATGGGACGAAAAACTGATAGTGAATTGTAACGTTCAGGGCCACCTAATGACGATGGATCTCTCAATTTGCGACCCGATTCAATACATCGTCCTCCAGCCGTCTTGAATCCATGGGTCTATTGTTGCCTCGGGCACCTTATGGCCGTTCTGCTGTGAGTCTAGATTACTGAATGGGACGAAAAACTGATAGTGAATTGTAACGTTCAGGGCCTCCTAATGACGATGGATCACTCAAATTGCATCCCGATTCAATACATCGTCCTCCAGCCGACTTGACTCCATGGGTCAATTGCTGCCTCGGGCACCTTATGGCCGTTCTGCTGTGAGTCTAGATTATCAAATGGGACGAAAAACTGATAGTGAATTGTAACTTTCAGGGCCTCCTAATGACGATGGATCACTCAAATTGCGTCCCGATTCAATACATCGTCCTCCAGCAGACTTGTCTCCGTGGGTCGATTGCTGCCTCGGGCACCTAATGGCCGTTCTGCTGTGAGTCAAAGATTTTCGAATCGGACGAAAAACTGATTGTGAATTGTAACATTCAGGGCCACCTAATGACGATGGAACACGCAAATTGCGTCCCGATTCAATACATCGTCCTCCAGCCGAGTTGACTCCATGGGTCTATTGCTGCCTCGGGCACCTAAAGGCCGTTCTGCTGTGAGTCTAGATTATCGAATGGGACGAAAAACTGATAGTGAATTGTAACGTTCAGGGCCACCTAATGACGATGGAACACTCAAATTGCGTCCCGATTCAATACATCGTCCTCCAGCAGACTTGTCTCCATGCGTCTATTGCTGCCTCGGGCACCTTATGGCCGTTCTGCTGTGAGTCAAAGATTTTCGAATCGGACGAAAAACTGATAGTGAATTGTAACGTTCAGGGCCACCTAATGACGATGGATCACTCAAATTGCGTCCCGATTCAATACATCGTCCTCCAGCCGACTTGACTCCATGGGTCCATTGCTGCCTCGGGCACCTTATGGCCGTTCTGCTGTGAGTCTAGATTATCGAATGGGACAAAAAACTGATAGTGAAATGTAACGTTAAGGGCCTCCTAATGACGATGGAACACGCAAATTGCGTCCAGATTCAATACATCGTCCTCCAGCAGACTTGTCTCCATGGGTCTATTGCTGCCTCGGGCACCTTATGGCCGTTCTGCTGTGAGTCTAGATTATCGAATGGGACGAAAAACTGATAGTGAATTGTAACGTTCAGGGCCACCTAATGACGATGGATCACTCAAATTTCGTCCCGATTCAATACATCGTCCTCCAGCAGACTTGTCTCCATGGGTCGATTGCTGCCTCGGGCACCTAATGGCCGTTCTGCTGTGAGTCAAAGATTTTCGAATCGGACGAAAAACTGATAGTGAATTGTAACATTCAGGGCCACCTAATGACGATGGACCACGCAAATTGCGTCCCGATTCAATACATCGTCCTCCAGCCGAGTTGACTCCATGGGTCTATTGCTGCCTCGGGCACCTTATGGCCGTTCTGCTGTGAATCTAGATTATCGAATGGGACGAAAAACTGATAGTGAATTGTAACGTTCAGGGCCACCTAATGACGATGGATCACTCAAATTGCGTCCCGATTCAATACATCGTCCCCAGCCGACTTGTCTCCATGGGTCTATTGCTGCCTCGGGCACCTTATGGCCGTTCTGCTGTGAGTCTAGATTATCGAATGGGACGAAAAACTGATAGTGAAATGTAACGTTCAAGGCCACCTAATGACGATGGATCACTCAAATTGCGTCCTGATTCAATACATCGTCCTCCAGCAGACTTGACTTCATGGGTCTATTGCTGCCTCGGGCACCTTATGGCCGTTCTGCTGTGAGTCAAAGATTTTCGAATCGGACGAAAAACTGATAGTGAATTGTAACTTTCAGGGCCACCTAATGACGATGGATCACTCAAATTGCGTCCCGATTCAATACATCGTCCTCCAGCAGACTTGTCTCCATGGGTCGATTGCTGCCTCGGGCACCTTATGGCCGTTCTGCTGTGAGTCAAAGATTTTCGAATCGGACGAAAAACTGATAGTGATTTGTAACATTCAGGGCCACCTAATGACGATGGACCACACAAATTGCGTCCCGATTCAGTACATCCTCCACTAGCCGACTTGACTCCATGGGACTATTGCTGCCTCGGGCACCTTATGGCCGTTCTGCTGTGAGTCTAGATTATAGAATGGGATGAAAAACTGATAGTGAATTGTAACGTTCAGGGCCACCTAATGACGATGGATCACTCAAACTGCGTCCCGATTCAATACATCGTCCTCCAGCAGACTTGTCTCCATGGGTCTATTGCTGCCTCGGGCACCTCATGGCAGGCCTGCGGTGACTCAAAGATTTTTCGAATCGGACGAAAAACTGATAGTCAATTGTAACATTCAGGGCCACATAATGACGATGGACCACACAAATTGCGTCCCGATTCAGTACATCGTCCTCCAGCCGACCTGACTCCATGGGTCTATTGCTGCCTCAGGCACCATATGGCCGTTCTGCTGTGAGTCTAGATTTTTGAATATGTCGAAAAACTGATAGTGAATTGTAACGTTCAGGGCCACCTAATGACGATGGATCACTCAAATTGCGTCCCGATTCAATATATCGTCCTCCAGCAGACTTGTTTCCATGGGTCTATTGTTGCCTCGGGCACCTTATGGCCGCTCTGCTGTGAGTCAAAGATTTTTGAATCGGTCGAAAAACTGATAGTGAATTGTAACTTTCAGGGCCACCTAATGACGATGGATCACTCAAATTGCGTCCCGATTCAATACATCGTCCTCCAGCAGACTTGTCTCCATGGGTCTATTGCTGCCTCTGGCACCTTATGGCCGTTCTGCTGTGAGTCTAGATTATCGAATGGGACGAAAAACTGATAGTGAATTGTAACGTTCAGGGCCACCTAATGACGATGGATCTCTCAAATTGCGTCCTGATTCAATACATCGTCCTCCAGCCGACTTGACTCCATGGGTCTATTGCTGCCTCGGGCACCTTATGGCCGTTCTGCTGTGAGTCTAGATTATCGAATGGGACGAAAAACTGATAGTGAATTGTAAAGTTCAGGGCCTCCTAATGACGATGGATCACTCAAATTGCGTCCCGATTCAATACATCGTCCTCCAGCCGACTTGACTCCATGGGTCTATTGCTGCCTCGGGCACCTTATGGCCGTTCTGCTGTGAGTCTAGATTATCGAATGGGACGAAAAACTGATAGTGAATTGTAACGTTCAGGGCCTCCTAATGACGATGGATCACTCAAATTGCTTCCCGATTCAATACATCGTCTTCCAGCAGACTTGTCTCCGTGGGTCGAATGCTGCCTCGGGCACCTAATGGCCGTTCTGCTGTGAGTCAAAGATTTTCAAATCGGACGAAAAACTGATAGTGAATTGTAACATTCAGAGCCACCTAATGACGATGGACCACGCAAATTGCGTCCCGATTCAATACATCGGCCTCAAGCCGAGTTGACTCCATGGGTCTATTGCTGCCTCGGGCACCTTATGGCCGTTCTGCTGTGAATCTAGATTATCGAATGGGACGAAAAACTGATAGTGAATTGTAACGTTCAGGGCCACCTAATGACGATGGATCACTCAAATTGCGTCCTGATTCAATACATCGTCCTCCAGCAGACTTGACTTCATTGGTCTATTGCTGCCTCGGGCCCCTTATGGCCGTTTTGCTGTGGGTCAAAGATTTTCGAATCGGACGAAAAACTGATAGTGAATTGTAACTTTCAGAGCCACCTAATGACGATGGATCACTCAAATTGCGTCCCGATTCAATACATCGTCCTCCAGCAGACTTGTCTCCATGGGTCTATTGCTGCCTCGTGCACCTTATGGCCGTTCTGCTGTGAGTCTAGATTATCGAATGGGACGAAAAACTGATAGTGAATTGTAACGTTCAGGGCCACCTAATGACGATGGATCTCTCAATTTGCGACCCGATTCAATACATCGTCCTCCAGCCGACTTGAATCCATGGGTCTATTGTTGCCTCGGGCACCTTATGGCCGTTCTGCTGTGAGTCTAGATTACTGAATGGGACGAAAAACTGATAGTGAATTGTAACGTTCAGCGCCTCCTAATGACGATGGATCACTCAAATTGCGTCCCGATTCAATACATCGTCCTCCAGCCGACTTGACTCCATGGGTCAATTGCTGCCTCGGGCACCTTATGGCCGTTCTGCTGTGAGTCTAGATTATCGAATGGGACGAAAAACTGATAGTGAATTGTAACTTTCAGGGCCTCCTAATGACGATGGATCACTCAAATTGCGTCCCGATTCAATACATCGTCCTCCAGCAGACTTGTCTCCGTGGGTCGATTGCTGCCTCGGGCACCTAATGGCCGTTCTGCTGTGAGTCAAAGATTTTCGAATCGGACGAAAAACTGATAGTGAATTGTAACATTCAGGGCCACCTAATGACGATGGACCACGCAAATTGCGTCCCGATTCAATACATCGTCCTCCAGCCGAGTTGACTCCATGGGTCTATTGCTGCCTCGGGCACCTTATGGCCGTTCTGCTGTGAATCTAGATTATCGAATGGGACGAAAAACTGATAGTGAATTGTAACGTTCAGGGCCACCTAATGACGATGGATCACTCAAATTGCGTCCCGATTCAATACATCGTCCCCAGCCGACTTGTCTCCATGGGTCTATTGCTGCCTCGGGCACCTTATGGCCGTTCTGCTGTGAGTCTAGATTATCGAATGGGACGAAAAACTGATAGTGAATTGTAACGTTCAAGGCCACCTAATGACGATGGATCACTCAAATTGCGTCCTGATTCAATACATCGTCCTCCAGCAGACTTGACTTCATGGGTCTATTGCTGCCTCGGGCACCTTATGGCCGTTCTGCTGTGAGTCAAAGATTTTCGAATCGGACGAAAAACTGATAGTGAATTGTAACTTTCAGGGCCACCTAATGACGATGGATCACTGAAATTGCGTCCCGATTCAATACATCGTCCTCCAGCAGACTTGTCTCCATGGGTCGATTGCTGCCTCGATCACCTTATGGCCGTTCTGCTGTGAGTCAAAGATTTTTGAATCGGACGAAACACTGATAGTGATTTGTAACATTCAGGGCCACCTAATGACGATGGACCACACAAATTGCGTCCCGATTCAGTACATCGTCCACTAGCCGACTTGACTCCATGGGACTATTGCTGCCTCGGGCACCTTATGGCCGTTCTGCAGTGAGTCTAGATTATAGAATGGGATGAAAAACTGATAGTGAATTGTAACGTTCAGGGCCACCTAATGACGATGGATCACTCAAACTGCGTCCCGATTAAATACATCGTCCTCCAGCAGACTTGTCTCCATGGGTCTATTGCTGCCTCGGGCACCTTATGGCCGTTCTGCTGTGAGTCAAAGATTTTCGAATCGGACGAAAAACTGATAGTAAATTGGAACGTTCAGGGCCTCCTAATGACGATGGAACACTCAAATTGCGTCCCGATTCAATACATCGTCCTCCAGCGGACTTGTCTCCATTGGTCTATTGCTGCCTCGGGCACCTAAAGGCCGTTCTGCTGTGAGTCAAAGACTTTCGAATCGGACGAGAAACTGATAGTGAATTGTAACATTCAGGGCCACCTAATGACGATGGACCACGCAAATTGCGTCCCGATTCAATACATCGTCCTCCAGCCGAGTTGACTCCATGGGTCTATTGCTGCCTCGGGCACCTAATGGCCGTTCTGCTGTGAGTCTAGATTATCGAATGGGACGAAAAACTGTTAGTGATTTGTAACTTTCAGAGCCACCTAATGACGATGGATCACTCAAATTGCGTCCCGATTCAATACATCGTCCTCCAGCAGACTTGTCTCCATGGGTCGATTGCTGCCTCGGGCACCTTATGGCCGTTCTGCTGTGAGTCAAAGATTTTCGAATCGGACGAAAAACCTGATAGTGATTTGTAACTTTCAGGGCCACCTAATGACGATGGACCACACAAATTGCGTCCCGATTCAGTACATCGTCCACTAGCGGACTTGACTCCATGGGACTATTGCTGCCTCGGGCACCTTATGGCCGTTCTGCTGTGAGTCTAGATTATCGAATGGGATGAAAAACTGATAGTGAATTGTAACGTTCAGGGCCACCTAATGACGATGGATCACTCAAATTGCGTCCCGATTCTATACATCGTCCTCCATCAGACTTGTCTCCATGGGTCTATTGCTGCCTCGGACACCTTATGGCCGTTCTGCTGTGAGTCAAAGATTTTCGAATCGGACGAAAAACTGATAGTGAATTGTAACGTTCAGGGCCTCCTAATGATGATGGGACACTCAAATTGCGTCCCGATTCAATACATCGTCCTCCAGCAGACTTGTCTCCATGGGTCTATTGCTGCCCCGCACACCTTATGGCAGTACTGCTGTGAGTCAAAGATTTTCGAATCGAACGAAAAACTGATAGTGAATTGTAACATTCAGGGCCACCTAATGGCGATGGACCACACAAATTGCGTCCCGATTCAGTACATCGTCCTCCAGCCGACCTGACTCCATGGGTCGATTGCTGCCTCGGGCACCTTATGGCCGTTCTGCTGTGAGTCTAGATTATCGAATGGGACGAAAAACTGATAGTGAATTGTAACGCTCAGGGCCACCTAATGACGATGGATCACTCAAATTGCGTCCCGATTCAATACATCGTCCTCCAGCAGACTTGTCTCCATGGGTCTATTGCTGCCTCGGGCACCTTATGGCCGTTCTGCTGTGAGTCAAGGATTTTCGAATGGGACGAAAAACTGATAGTGAATTGAAACATTCAGGGCCACCTAATGACGATGGATCACTCAAATTGCGTCCCGATTCAATACATCGTCCACCAGCCGACTTGTCTCCATGGGTCTATTGCTGCCTCGGGCACCTTATGGCCGTTCTGCTGTGAGTCAAAGATTTTCGAATCGGACGAAAAACTGATAGTGAATTGTAACGTTCAGGGCCTCCTAATGACGATGGCCCACACAAATTGCGTCCCGATTCAGTACATCGTCCTCCAGCCGACCTGACTCCATGGGTCGATTGCTGCCTCGGGCACCTTATGGCCGTTCTGCTGTGAGTCTAGATTATCGAATGGGACGAAAAACTGATAGTGAATTGTAACGTTCAGGGCCTCCTAATGACGATGGATCACTCAAATTGCGTCCCGATTCAATACATCGTCCTCCAGCAGACTTGTCTCCATGGGTCTATTGCTGCCTCGGGCCCCTTATGGCCGTTCTGCTGTGGGTCAAAGATTTTCGAATCGGACGAAAAACTGATAGTGAATTGTAACTTTCAGGGCCACCTAATGACGATGGATCACTCAAATTGCGTCCCGATTCAATACATCGTCCTCCAGCAGACTTGTCTCCATGGGTCTATTGCTGCCTCGTGCACCTTATGGCCGTTCTGCTGTGAGTCTAGATTATCGAATGGGACGAAAAACTGATAGTGAATTGTAACGTTCAGGGCCACCTAATGACGATGGATCTCTCAATTTGCGACCCGATTCAATACATCGTCCTCCAGCCGACTTGAATCCCTGGGGCTATTGCTGCCTCGGGCACCTTATGGCCGTTCTGCTGTGAGTCTAGATTATCGAATGGGACGAAAAACTGATAGTGAATTGTAACGTTCAGGGCCTCCTAATGACGATGGATCACTCAAATTGCGTCCCGATTCAATACATCGTCCTCCAGCCGACTTGACTCCATGGGTCAATTGCTGCCTCGGGCACCTTATGGCCGTTCTGCTGTGAGTCTAGATTATCGAATGGGACGAAAAACTGATAGTGAATTGTAACGTTCAGGGCCTCCTAATGACGATGGATCACTCAAATTGCGTCCCGATTCAATACATCGTCCTCCAGCAGACTTGTCTCCGTGGGTCGATTGCTGCCTCGGGCACCTAATGGCCGTTCTGCTGTGAGTCAAGGATTTTCAAATCTACGAAAAACTGATAGTGAATTGTAACATTCAGAGCCACCTAATGACGATGGACCACGCAAATTGCGTCCCGATTCAATACATCGTCCTCCAGCCGAGTTGACTCCATGGGTCTATTGCTGCCTCGGGCACCTTATGGCCGTTCTGCTGTGAATCTAGATTATCGAATGGGACGAAAAACTGATAGTGAATTGTAACGTTCAGGGCCACCTAATGACGATGGATCACTCAAATTGCGTCCCGATTCAACACATCGTCCTCCAGCAGACTTGTCTCCATGGGTCTATTGCTGCCTCGGGCACCTTATGGCCGTTCTGCTGTGAGTCAAAGATTTTCGAATCGGACGAAAAACTGATAGTGAATTGTAACTTTCAGGGCCTCCTAATGACGATGGATCACTCAAATTGCGTCCCGATTCAATACATCGTCCTCCAGCAGACTTGTCTCCGTGGGTCGATTGCTGCCTCGGGCACCTAATGGCCGTTCTGCTGTGAGTCAAGGATTTTCAAATCTACGAAAAACTGATAGTGAATTGTAACATTCAGAGCCACCTAATGACGATGGACCACGCAAATTGCGTCCCGATTCAATACATCGTCCTCCAGCCGAGTTGACTCCATGGGTCTATTGCTGCCTCGGGCACCTTATGGCCGTTCTGCTGTGAATCTAGATTATCGAATGGGACGAAAAACTGATAGTGAATTGTAACGTTCAGGGCCACCTAATGACGATGGATCACTCAAATTGCGTCCCGATTCAATACATCGTCCTCCAGCAGACTTGTCTCCATGGGTCTATTGCTGCCTCGGGCACCTTATGGCCGTTCTGCTGTGAGTCAAAGACTTTCGAATCGGACGAGAAACTGATAGTGAATTGTAACATTCAGGGCCACCTAATGACGATGGACCACGCAAATTGCGTCCTGATTCAATACATCGTCCTCCAGCCGAGTTGACTCCATGGGTGTATTGCTGCCTCGGGCACCTTATGGCCGTTCTGCTGTGAGTCTAGATTATCGAATGGGACGAAAAACTGATAGTGATTTGTAACTTTCAGGGCCACCTAATGACGATGAATCACTCAAATTGCGTCCCGATTCAATACATCGTCCTCCAGCAGACTTGTCTCCATGGGTCGATTGCTGCCTCGGGCACCTTATGGCCGTTCTGCTGTGAGTCAAAGATTTTCGAATCGGACGAAAAACCTGATAGTGATTTGTAACTTTCAGGGCCACCTAATGACGATGGACCACACAAATTGCGTCCCGATTCAGTACATCGTCCACTAGCGGACTTGACTCCATGGGACTATTGCTGCCTCGGGCACCTTATGGCCGTTCTGCTGTGAGTCTAGATTATCGAATGGGATGAAAAACTGATAGTGAATTGTAACGTTCAGGGCCACCTAATGACGATGGATCACTCAAATTGCGTCCCGATTCAATACATCGTCCTCCAGCAGACTTGTCTCCATGGGTCTATTGCTGCCTCGGACACCTTATGGCCGTTCTGCTGTGAGTCAAAGATTTTCGAATCGGACGAAAAACTGATAGTGAATTGTAACGTTCAGGGCCACCTAATGACGATGGATCACTCAAATTGCGTCCCGATTCAATACATCGTCCTCCAGCCGACTTGTCTCCATGGGTCTATTGCTGCCTCGGGCACCTTATGGCCGTTCTGCTGTGAGTCAAAGAATTTCGAATCGGACGAAAAACTGATAGTAAATTGGAACGTTCAGGGCCTCCTAATGACGATGGAACACTCAAATTGCGTCCCGATTCAATACATCGTCCTCCAGCGGACTTGTCTCCATTGGTCTATTGCTGCCTCGGGCACCTAAAGGCCGTTCTGCTGTGAGTCAAAGACTTTCGAATCGGACGAGAAACTGATAGTGAATTGTAACATTCAGGGCCACCTAATGACGATGGACCACGCAAATTGCGTCCCGATTCAATACATCGTCCTCCAGCCGAGTTGACTCCATGGGTCTATTGCTGCCTCGGGCACCTTATGGCCGTTCTGCTGTGAGTCTAGATTATCGAATGGGACGAAAAACTGATAGTGATTTGTAACTTTCAGGGCCACCTAATGACGATGGATCACTCAAATTGCGTCCCGATTCAATACATCGTCCTCCAGCAGACTTGTCTCCATGGGTCGATTGCTGCCTCGGGCACCTTATGGCCGTTCTGCTGTGAGTCAAAGATTTTCGAATCGGACGAAAAACCTGATAGTGATTTGTAACTTTCAGGGCCACCTAATGACGATGGACCACACAAATTGCGTCCCGATTCAGTACATCGTCCACTAGCGGACTTGACTCCATGGGACTATTGCTGCCTCGGGCACCTTATGGCCGTTCTGCTGTGAGTCTAGATTATCGAATGGGATGAAAAACTGATAGTGAATTGTAACGTTCAGGGCCACCTAATGACGATGGATCACTCAAATTGCGTCCCGATTCAATACATCGTCCTCCAGCAGACTTGTCTCCATGGGTCTATTGCTGCCTCGGACACCTTATGGCCGTTCTGCTGTGAGTCAAAGATTTTCGAATCGGACGAAAAACTGATAGTGAATTGTAACGATCAGGGCCTCCTAATGATGATGGGACACTCAAATTGCGTCCCGATTCAATACATCGTCCTCCAGCAGACTTGTCTCCATGGGTCTATTGCTGCCCCGGCCACCTTATGGCCGTTCTGCTGTGAGTCAAAGATTTTCGAATCGGACGAAAAACTGATAGTGAATTGTAACATTCAGGGCCACCTAATGACGATGGACCACACAAATTGCGTCCCGAATCAGTACATCGTCCTCCAGCCGACCTGACTCCATGGGTCGATTGCTGCCTCGGGCACCTTATGGCCGTTCTGCTGTGAGTCTAGATTATCGAATGGGACGAAAAACTGATAGTGAATTGTAACGTTCAGGGCCACCTAATGACGATGGATCACTCAAATTGCGTCCCGATTCAATACATCGTCCTCCAGCAGACTTGTCTCCATGGGTCTATTGCTGCCTCGGGCACCTTATGGCCGTTCTGCTGTGAGTCAAAGATTTTCGAATGGGACGAATAACTGATAGTGAATTGAAACATTCAGGGCCACCTAATGACGATGGATCACTCAAATTGCGTCCCGATTCAATACATCGTCCACCAGCCGACTTGTCTCCATGGGTCTATTGCTGCCTCGGGCACCTTATGGCCGTTCTGCTGTGAGTCAAAGATTTTCGAATCGGACGAAAAACTGATAGTGAATTGTAACGTTCAGGACCTCCTAATGACGATGGACTACACAAATTGCGTCCCGATTCAGTACATCGTCCTCCAGCCGACCTGACTCCATGGGTCGATTGCTGCCTCGGGCACCTTATGGCCGTTCTGCTGTGAGTCTAGATTATCGAATGGGACGAAAAACTGATAGTGAATTGTAACGTTCAGGGCCACCTAATGACGATGGATCACTCAAATTGCGTCCCGATTCAATACATCGTCCTCCAGCAGACTTGTCTCCATGGGTCTATTGCTGCCTCGGGCACCTTATGGCCGTTCTGCTGTGAGTCAATATTTTTGAATGGGACGAAAAACTGATAGTGAATTGAAACATTCAGGGCCACCTAATGACGATGGATCACTCAAATTGCGTCCCGATTCAATACATCGTCCACCAGCCGACTTGTCTCCATGGGTCTATTGCTGCCTCTGGCACCTTATGGCCGTTCTGCTGTGAGTCAAAGATTTTCGAATCGGACGAAAAACTGATAGTGAATTGAAATGTTCAGGGCCTCCTAATGACGATGGAACACTCAAATTGCGTCCCGATTCAATACATCGTCCTCCAGCAGACTTGTCTCCATGGGTCTATTGCTGCCTCGGACACCTTATGGCCGTTCTGCTGTGAGTCAAAGATTTTGGAATCGGACGAAAAACTGATAGTGAATTGTAACATTCAGGGCCACCTAATGACGATGGACCACACAAATTGCGTCCCGATTCAGTACATCGTCCTCCAGCCGACCTGACTCCATGGGTCGATTGCTGCCTCGGGCACCTTATGGCCGTTCTGCTGTGAGTCTAGATTATCGAATGGGACGAAAAACTGATAGTGAATTGTAACGTTCAGGGCCACCTAATGCCGATGGATCACTCAAATTGCGTCCCGATTCAATACATCGTCCTCCAGCAGACTTGTCTCCATGGGTCTATTGCTGCCTCGGGCACCTTATGGCCGTTCTGCTGTGAGTCAAAGATTTTCGAATGGGACGAAAAACTGATAGTGAATTGAAACATTCAGGGCCACCTAATGACGATGGATCACTCAAATTGCGTCCCGATTCAATACATCGTCCACCAGCCGACTTGTCTCCATGGGTCTATTGCTGCCTCGGGCACCTTATGGCCGTTCTGCTGTGAGTCAAAGATTTTCGAATCGGACGAAAAACTGATAGTGAATTGTAACGTTCAGGGCCTCCTAATGACGATGGAACACTCAAATTGCGTCCCGATTCAATACATCGTCCTCCAGCAGACTTGTCTCCATGCGTCTATTGCTGCCTCGGGCACCTTATGGCCGTTCTGCTGTGAGTCAAAGATTTTCGAATCGGACGAAAAACTGATAGTGAATTGTAACTTTCAGGGCCTCCTAATGACGATGGAACACTCAAATTGCGTCCCGATTCAATACATCGTCCCACAGCAGACTTGTCTCCATGGGTCTATTGCTGCCTCGGGCACCTTATGGCCGTTCTGCTGTGAGTCAAAGATGTTCGAATCGGACGAAAAACTGATAGTGAATTGTAACGTTCAGGGCCACCTAATGACGATGGATCAGTCAAATTGCGTCCCGATTCAATACATCGTCCTCCAGCCGACATGTCTCCATGTTTCTATTGCTGCCTTGGCACCTTATGGCCGTTCTGCTGTGAGTCAAAGATTTTCGAATCGGACGAAATACAGATAGTGAATTGTAACGTTCAGGGCCACCTAATGACGATGGATCACTCAAATTGCGTCCCGATTCAATACATTGTCCTCCAGCAGACTGTCTCCATGGGTCTATTGCAGCCTCGGGCACCTTATGGCCGTTCAGCTGTGACTCAAAGATTTTCGAATCGGACGAAAAACTGATAGTGAATTGTAACGTTCAGGGCCTCCTAATGACGATGGAACACTCAAATTGCGTCCCGATTCAATACATCGTCCTCCAGCCGACTTGTCTCCATGGGTCTATTGCTGCCTCGGGCACCTTAAAGCCGTTCTGCTGTGAGTCAAAGATTTTCGAATCGGACGAAAAACTGATAGTGAATTGTAACGTTCAGGGCCTCCTAATGACGATGGAACACTAAAATTGCGTCCCGATTCAATACATCGTCCTCCAGCAGACTTGACTTCATGGGTCTATTGCTGCCTCGGGCACCTTATGGCCGTTCTGCTGTGAGTCATAGATTTTCGAATCGGACGAAAAACTGATAGTGAATTGTACGTTCAGGGCAACCTAATGACCATGGATCACTCAAATTGCGTCCCGATTCAATACATCGTCCTCCAGCCGACTTGACTCCATGGGTCTATTGCTGCCTCGGGCACCTTATGGCCGTTCTGCTGTGAGTCTAGATTATGGAATGGGACAAAAAACTGATAGTGAATTGTAACGTTCAGGGCCTCCTAATGACTATGGATCACTCAAATTGCGTCCCGATTCAATACATCGTCCTCCAGCAGACTTGTCTCCATGGGTCTAATGCTGCCTCGGGCACCTTATGTCCGTTCTGCTGTGAGTCTAGATTATCGAATGGGACGAAAAACTGATAGTGAATTGTAACGTTCAGGGCCACCTAATGACGATGGATCACTCAAATTGCGTCCTGATTCAATACATCGTCCTCCAGCAGACTTGACTTCATGGGTCTATTGCTGCCTCGGGCACCTTATGGCCGTTCTGCTGTGAGTCAAAGATTTTCGAATCGGACGAAAAACTGATAGTGAATTGTAACTTTCAGGGCCACCTAATGACGATGGATCAACAAAATTGCGTCCCGATTCAATACATCGTCCTCCAGCAGACTTGTCTCCATGGGTCGATTGCTGCCTCGGGCACCTTATGGCCGTTCTGCTGTGAGACAAAGATTTTCGAATCGGACGAAAAACTGATAGTGATTTGTAACATTCAGGGCCACCTAATGACGATGGACCACACAAATTGCATCCCGATTCAGTACATCGTCCACTAGCCGAATTGACTCCATGGGACTATTGCTGCCTCGGGCACCTTATGGCCGTTCTGCTGTGAGTCTAGATTATCGAATGGGACGAAAAACTGATAGTGAATTGTAACGTTCAGGGCCACCTAATGACGATGGATCACTCAAATTGCGTCCCGATTCAATAAATCGTCCTCCAGCGGACTTGTCTCCATTGGTCTATTGCTGCCTCGGGCACCTAAAGTCCGTTCTGCTGTGAGTCAAAGACTTTCGAATCGGACGAAAAACTGATAGTGAATTGTAACATTCAGGGCCACCTAATGACGATGGATCACTCAAATTGCGTCCCGATTCAATACATCGTCCTCCAGCCGACTTGACTCCATGGGTCAATTGCTGCCTCGGGCACCTTATGGCCGTTCTGCTGTGAGTCTAGATTATCGAATGGGACGAAAAACTGATAGTGAATTGTAACTTTCAGGGCCTCCTAATGACGATGGATCACTCAAATTGCGTCCCGATTCAATACATCGTCCTCCAGCAGACTTGTCTCCGTGGGTCGATTGCTGCCTCGGGCACCTAATGGCCGTTCTGCTGTGAGTCAAAGATTTTCGAATCGGACGAAAAACTGATAGTGAATTGTAACATTCAGGGCCACCTAATGACGATGGACCACGCAAATTGCGTCCCGATTCAATACATCGTCCTCCAGCCGAGTTGACTCCATGGGTCTATTGCTGCCTCGGGCACCTTATGGCCGTTATGCTGTGAGTCTAGATTATCGAATGGGACGAAAAACTGATAGTGAATTGTAACGTTCAGGGCCACCTAATGACGATGGATCACTCAAACTGCGTCCCGATTCAATACATCGTCCTCCAGCAGACTTGTCTCCATGGGTCTATTGCTGCCTCGGGCACCTTATGGCAGGCCTGCTGTGACTCAAAGATTTTCGAATCGGACGAAACACTGATAGTGATTTGTAACATTCAGGGCCACCTAATGACGATGGACCACACAAATTGCGTCCCGATTCAGTACATCGTCCACTAGCCGACTTGATTCCATGGGACTATTGCTGCCTCGGGCACCTTATGGCCGTTCTGCTGTGAGTCTAGATTATAGAATGGGATGAAAAACTGATAGTGAATTGTAACGTTCAGGGCCACCTAATGACGATGGATCACTCAAACTGCGTCCCGATTCAATACATCGTCCTCCAGCAGACTTGTCTCCATGGGTCTATTGCTGCCTCGGGCACCTTGTGGCAGGCCTGCTGTGACTCAAAGATTTTCGAATCGGACGAAAAACCTGATAGTGATTTGTAACTTTCAGGGCCACCTAATGACGATGGACCACACAAATTGCGTCCCGATTCAGTACATCGTCCACTAGCGGACTTGACTCCATGGGACTATTGCTGCCTCGGGCACCTTATGGCCGTTCTGCTGTGAGTCTAGATTATCGAATGGGATGAAAAACTGATAGTGAATTGTAACGTTCAGGGCCACCTAATGACGATGGATCACTCAAATTGCGTCCCGATTCAATACATCGTCCTCCAGCAGACTTGTCTCCATGGGTCTATTGCTGCCTCGGACACCTTATGGCCGTTCTGCTGTGAGTCAAAGATTTTCGAATCGGACGAAAAACTGATAGTGAATTGTAACGTTCAGGGCCTCCTAATGATGATGGGACACTCAAATTGCGTCCCGATTCAATATATCGTCCTCCAGCAGACTTGTTTCCATGGGTCTATTGTTGCCTCGGGCACCTTATGGCCGCTCTGCTGTGAGTCAAAGATTTTCGAATCGGACGAAAAACTAATAGTGAATTGTAACTTTCAGGGCAACCTAATGACGATGGATCACTCAAATTGCGTCCCGATTCAATACATCGTCCTCCAGCAGACTTGTCTCCATGGGTCTATTGCTGCCTCGGGCACCTTATGGCCGTTCTGCTGTGAGTCAAAGATTTTCGAATCGGACGAAAAACTGATAGTAAATTGGAACGTTCAGGGCCTCCTAATGACGATGGAACACTCAAATTGCGTCCCGATTCAATACATCGTCCTCCAGCGGACTTGTCTCCATTGGTCTATTGCTGCCTCGGGCACCTAAAGGCCGTTCTGCTGTGAGTCAAAGACTTTCGAATCGGACGAGAAACTGATAATGAATTGTAACATTCAGGGCCACCTAATGACGATGGACCACGCAAATTGCGTCCCGATTCAATACATCGTCCTCCAGCCGAGTTGACTCCATGGGTCTATTGCTGCCTCGGGCACCTAAAGGCCGTTCTGCTGTGAGTCTAGATTTTCGAATGGGACGAAAAACTGTTAGTGATTTGTAACTTTCAGAGCCACCTAATGACGATGGATCACTCAAATTGCGTCCCGATTCAATACATCGTCCTCCAGCAGACTTGTCTCCATGGGTCGATTGCTGCCTCGGGCACCTTATGGCCGTTCTGCTGTGAGTCAAAGATTTTCGAATCGGACGAAAAACCTGATAGTAATTTGTAACTTTCAGGGCCACCTAATGACGATGGACCACACAAATTGCGTCCCGATTCAGTACATCGTCCACTAGCGGACTTGACTCCATGGGACTATTGCTGCCTCGGGCACCTTATGGCCGTTCTGCTGTGAGTCTAGATTATCGAATGGGATGAAAAACTGATAGTGAATTGTAACGTTCAGGGCCACCTAATGACGATGGATCACTCAAATTGCGTCCCGATTCAATACATCGTCCTCCAGCAGACTTGTCTCCATGGGTCTATTGCTGCCTCGGACACCTTATGGCCGTTCTGCTGTGAGTCAAAGATTTTCGAATCGGACGAAAAACTGATAGTGAATTGTAACGTTCAGGGCCTCCTAATGATGATGGGACACTCAAATTGCGTCCCGATTCAATACATCGTCCTCCAGCAGACTTGTCTCCATGGGTCTATTGCTGCCCCGCACACCTTATGGCAGTACTGCTGTGAGTCAAAGATTTTCGAATCGAACGAAAAACTGATAGTGAATTGTAACATTCAGGGCCACCCAATGACGATGGACCACACAAATTGCGTCCCGATTCAGTACATCGTCCTCCAGCCGACCTGACTCCATGGGTCGATTGCTGCCTCGGGCACCTTATGGCCGTTCTGCTGTGAGTCTAGATTATCGAATGGGACGAAAAACTGATAGTGAATTGTAACGCTCAGGGCCACCTAATGACGATGGATCACTCAAATTGCGTCCCGATTCAATACATCGTCCTCCAGCAGACTTGTCTCCATGGGTCTATTGCTGCCTCGGGCACCTTATGGCCGTTCTGCTGTGAGTCAAAGATTTTCGAATCGGACGAAAAACTGATAGTGAATTGTAACGTTTAGGGCCTCCTAATGACGATGGCCCACACTAATTGCGTCCCGATTCAGTACATCGTCCTCCAGCCGACCTGACTCCATGGGTCGATTGCTGCCTCGGGCACCTTATGGCCGTTCTGCTGTGAGTCTACATTATCGAATGGGACGAAAAACTGATAGTGAATTGTAACGTTCAGGGCCACCTAATGACGATGGATCACTCAAATTGCGTCCCGATTCAATACATCGTCCTCCAGCAGACTTGTCTCCATGGGTCTATTGCTGCCTCGGGCACCTTATGGCCGTTCTGCTGTGAGTCAAAAATTTTTGAATGGGACGAAAAACTGATAGTGAATTGAAACATTCAGGGCCACCTAATGACGATGGATCACTCAAATTGCGTCCCGATTCAATACATCGTCCACCAGCCGACTTGTCTCCATGGGTCTATTGCTGCCTCGGGCCCCTTATGGCCGTTCCGCTGTGGGTCAAAGATTTTCGAATCGGACGAAAAACTGATAGTGAATTGTAACTTTCAGGGCCACCTAATGACGATGGATCACTCAAATTGCGTCCCGATTCAATACATCGTCCTCCAGCAGACTTGTCTCCATGGGTCTATTGCTGCCTCGTGCACCTTATGGCCGTTCTGCTGTGAGTATAGATTATCGAATGGGACGAAAAACTGATAGTGAATTGTAACGTTCAGGGCCACCTAATGACGATGGATCTCTCAATTTGCGACCCGATTCAATACATCGTCCTCCAGCCGACTTGAATCCCTGGGGCTATTGCTGATTCGGGCACCTTATGGCCGTTCTGCTGTGAGTCTAGATTATCGAATGGGACGAAAAACTGATAGTGAATTGTAACGTTCAGGGCCTCCTAATGACGATGGATCACTCAAATTGCGTCCCGATTCAATACATCGTCCTCCAGCCGACTTGACTCCATGGGTCAATTGCTGCCTCGGGCACCTTATGGCCGTTCTGCTGTGAGTCTAGATTATCGAATGGGACGAAAAACTGATAGTGAATTGTAACTTTCAGGGCCTCCTAATGACGATGGATCACTCAAATTGCGTCCCGATTCAATACATCGTCCTCCGGCAGACTTGTCTCCGTGGGTCGATTGCTGCCTCGGGCACCTAATGGCCGTTCTGCTGTGAGTCAAGGATTTTCAAATCTACGAAAAACTGATAGTGAATTGTAACATTCAGAGCCACCTAATGACGATGGACCACGCAAATTGCGTCCCGATTCAATACATCGTCCTCCAGCCGAGTTGACTCCATGGGTCTATTGCTGCCTCGGGCACCTTATGGCCGTTCTGCTGTGAATCTAGATTATCGAATGGGACGAAAAACTGATAGTGAATTGTAACGTTCAGGGCCACCTAATGACGATGGATCACTCAAATTGCGTCCCGATTCAATACATCGTCCTCCAGCAGACTTGTCTCCATGGGTCTATTGCTGCCTCGGGCACCTTATGGCCGTTCTGCTGTGAGTCAAAGATTTTCGAATCGGACGAAAAACTGATAGTGAATTGTAACTTTCAGGGCCTCCTAATGACGATGGATCACTCAAATTGCGTCCCGATTCAATACATCGTCCTCCAGCAGACTTGTCTCCGTGGGTCGATTGCTGCCTCGGGCTCCTAATGGCCGTTCTGCTGTGAGTCAAGGATTTTCAAATCTACGAAAAACTGATAGTGAATTGTAACATTCAGAGCCACCTAATGACGATGGACCACGCAAATTGCGTCCCGATTCAATACATCGTCCTCCAGCCGAGTTGACTCCATGGGTCTATTGCTGCCTCGGGCACCTTATGGCCGTTCTGCTGTGAATCTAGATTATCGAATGGGACGAAAAACTGATAGTCAATTGTAACGTTCAGGGCCACCTAATGACGATGGATCACTCAAATTGCGTCCCGATTCAATACATCGTCCTCCAGCAGACTTGTCTCCATGGGTCTATTGCTGCCTCGGGCACCTTATGGCCGTTCTGCTGTGAGTCAAAGACTTTCGAATCGGACGAGAAACTGATAGTGAATTGTAACATTCAGGGCCACCTAATGACGATGGACCACGCAAATTGCGTCCCGATTCAATACATCGTCCTCCAGCCGAGTTGACTCCATGGGTGTATTGCTGCCTCGGGCACCTTATGGCCGTTCTGCTGTGAGTCTAGATTATCGAATGGGACGAAAAACTGATAGTGATTTGTAACTTTCAGGGCCACCTAATGACGATGGATCACTCAAATTGCGTCCCGATTCAATACATCGTCCTCCAGCAGACTTGTCTCCATGGGTCGATTGCTGCCTCGGGCACCTTATGGCCGTTCTGCTGTGAGTCAAAGATTTTCGAATCGGACGAAAAACCTGATAGTGATTTGTAACTTTCAGGGCCACCTAATGACGATGGACCACACAAATTGCGTCCCGATTCAGTACATCGTCCACTAGCGGACTTGACTCCATGGGACTATTGCTGCCTCGGGCACCTTATGGCCGTTCTGCTGTGAGTCTAGATTATCGAATGGGATGAAAAACTGATAGTGAATTGTAACGTTCAGGGCCACCTAATGACGATGGATCACTCAAATTGCGTCCCGATTCAATACATCGTCCTCCAGCAGACTTGTCTCCATGGGTCTATTGCTGCCTCGGACACCTTATGGCCGTTCTGCTGTGAGTCAAAGATTTTCGAATCGGACGAAAAACTGATAGTGAATTGTAACGTTCAGGGCCACCTAATGACGATGGATCACTCAAATTGCGTCCCGATTCAATACATCGTCCTCCAGCCGACTTGTCTCCATGGGTCTATTGCTGCCTCGGGCACCTAATGGCCGTTCTGCTGTGAGTCAAAGATTTTCGAATCGGACGAAAAACTGATAGTAAATTGGAACGTTCAGGGCCTCCTAATGACGATGGAACACTCAAATTGCGTCCCGATTCAATACATCGTCCTCCAGCGGACTTGTCTCCATTGGTCTATTGCTGCCTCGGGCACCTAAAGGCCGTTCTGCTGTGAGTCAAAGACTTTCGAATCGGACGAGAAACTGATAGTGAATTGTAACATTCAGGGCCACCTAATGACGATGGACCACGCAAATTGCGTCCCGATTCAATACATCGTCCTCCAGCCGAGTTGACTCCATGGGTCTATTGCTGCCTCGGGCACCTTATCGCCGTTCTGCTGTGAGTCTAGATTATCGAATGGGACGAAAAACTGATAGTGATTTGTAACTTTCAGGGCCACCTAATGACGATGGATCACTCAAATTGCTTCCCGATTCAATACATCGTCCTCCAGCAGACTTGTCTCCATGGGTCGATTGCTGCCTCGGGCACCTTATGGCCGTTCTGCTGTGAGTCAAAGATTTTCGAATCGGACGAAAAACCTGATAGTGATTTGTAACTTTCAGGGCCACCTAATGACGATGGACCACACAAATTGCGTCCCGATTCAGTACATCGTCCACTAGCGGACTTGACTCCATGGGACTATTGCTGCCTCGGGCACCTTATGGCCGTTCTGCTGTGAGTCTAGATTATCGAATGGGATGAAAAACTGATAGTGAATTGTAACGTTCAGGGCCACCTAATGACGATGGATCACTCAAATTCCGTCCCGATTCAATACATCGTCCTCCAGCAGACTTGTCTCCATGGGTCTATTGCTGCCTCGGACACCTTATGGCCGTTCTGCTGTGAGTCAAAGATTTTCGAATCGGACGAAAAACTGATAGTGAATTGTAACGATCAGGGCCTCCTAATGATGATGGGACACTCAAATTGCGTCCCGATTCAATACATCGTCCTCCAGCAGACTTGTCTCCATGGGTCTATTGCTGCCCCGGCCACCTTATGGCCGTTCTGCTGTGAGTCAAAGATTTTCGAATCGGACGAAAAACTGATAGTGAATTGTAACATTCAGGGCCACCTAATGACGATGGACCACACAAATTGCGTCCCGATTCAGTACATCGTCCTCCAGCCGACCTGACTCCATGGGTCGATTGTTGCCTCGGGCACTTTATGGCCGTTCTGCTGTGAGTCTAGATTATCGAATGGGACGAAAAACTGATAGTGAATTGTAACGTTCAGGGCCACCTAATGACGATGGATCACTCAAATTGCGTCCCGATTCAATACATCGTCCTCCAGCAGACTTGTCTCCATGGGTCTATTGCTGCCTCGGGCACCTTATGGCCGTTCTGCTGTGAGTCAAAGATTTTCGAATGGGACGAATAACTGATAGTGAATTGAAACATTCAGGGCCACCTAATGACGATGGATCACTCAAATTGCGTCCCTATTCAATACATCGTCCACCAGCCGACTTGTCTCCATGGGTCTATTGCTGCCTCGGGCACCTTATGGCCGTTCTGCTGTGAGTCAAAGATTTTCGAATCGGACGAAAAACTGATAGTGAATTGTAACGTTCAGGGCCTCCTAATGACGATGGACTACACAAATTGCGTCCCGATTCAGTACATCGTCCTCCAGCCGACCTGACTCCATGGGTCGATTGCTGCCTCGGGCACCTTATGGCCGTTCTGCTGTGAGTCTAGATTATCGAATGGGACGAAAAACTGATAGTGAATTGTAACGTTCAGGGCCACCTAATGACGATGGATCACTCAAATTGCGTCCCGATTCAATACATCGTCCTCCAGCAGACTTGTCTCCATGGGTCTATTGCTGCCTCGGGCACCTTATGGCCGTTCTGCTGTGAGTCAAAGATTTTTGAATGGGACGAAAAACTGATAGTGAATTGAAACATTCAGGGCCACCTAATGACGATGGATCACTCAAATTGCGTCCCGATTCAATACATCGTCCACCAGCAAACTTGTCTCCATGGGTCTATTGCTGCCTCTGGCACCTTATGGCCGTTCTGCTGTGAGTCAAAGATTTTCGAATCGGACGAAAAACTGATAGTGAATTGAAACGTTCAGGGCCTCCTAATGACGATGGAACACTCAAATTGCGTCCCGATTCAATACATCGTCCTCCAGCAGACTTGTCTCCATGGGTCTATTGCTGCCTCGGACACCTTATGGCCGTTCTGCTGTGAGTCAAAGATTTTCGAATCGGACGAAAAACTGATAGTGAATTGTAACATTCAGGGCCACCTAATGACGATGGACCACACAAATTGCGTCCCGATTCAGTACATCGTCCTCCAGCCGACCTGACTCCATGGGTCGATTGCTGCCTCGGGCACCTTATGGCCGTTCTGCTGTGAGTCTAGATTATCGAATGGGGCGAAAAACTGATAGTGAATTGTAACGTTCAGGGCCACCTAATGCCGATGGATCACTCAAATTGCGTCCCGATTCAATACATCGTCCTCCAGCAGACTTGTCTCCATGGGTCTATTGCTGCCTCGGGCACCTTATGGCCGTTCTGCTGTGAGTCAAAGATTTTCGAATGGGACGAAAAACTGATAGTGAATTGAAACATTCAGGGCCACCTAATGACGATGGATCACTCAAATTGCGTCCCGATTCAATACATCGTCCACCAGCCGACTTGTCTCCATGGGTCTATTGCGGCCTCGGGCACCTTATGGCCGTTCTGCTGTGAGTCAAAGATTTTCGAATCGGACGAAAAACTGATAGTGAATTGTAACGTTCAGGGCCTCCTAATGACGATGGAACACTCAAATTGCGTCCCGATTCAATACATCGTCCTCCAGCAGACTTGTCTCCATGCGTCTATTGCTGCCTCGGGCACCTTATGGCCGTTCTGCTGTGAGTCAAAGATTTTCGAATCGGACGAAAAACTGATAGTGAATTGTAACTTTCAGGGCCTCCTAATGACGATGGAACACTCAAATTGCGTCCCGATTCAATACATCGTCCCACAGCAGACTTGTCTCCATGGGTCTATTGCTGCCTCGGGCACCTTATGGCCGTTCTGCTGTGAGTCAAAGATTTTCGAATCGGACGAAAAACTGATAGTGAATTGTAACGTTCAGGGCCACCTAATGACGATGGATCAGTCAAATTGCGTCCCGATTCAATACATCGTCCTCCAGCCGACATGTCTCCATGTTTCTATTGCTGCCTTGGCACCTTATGGCCGTTCTGCTGTGAGTCAAAGATTTTCGAATCGGACGAAATACAGATAGTGAATTGTAACGTTCAGGGCCACCTAATGACGATGGATCACTCAAATTGCGTCCCGATTCAATACATTGTCCTCCAGCAGACTGTCTCCATGGGTCTATTGCAGCCTCGGGCACCTTATGGCCGTTCAGCTGTGACTCAAAGATTTTCGAATCGGACGAAAAACTGATAGTGAATTGTAACGTTCAGGGCCTCCTAATGACGATGGAACACTCAAATTGCGTCCCGATTCAATACATCGTCCTCCAGCCGACTTGTCTCCATGGGTCTATTGCTGCCTCGGGCACCTTAAGGCCGTTCTGCTGTGAGTCAAAGATTTTCGAATCGGACGAAAAACTGATAGTGAATTGTAACGTTCAGGGCCTCCTAATGACGATGGAACACTAAAATTGCGTCCCGATTCAATACATCGTCCTCCAGCAGACTTGTCTCCATGGGTCTAATGCTGCCTCGGGCACCTTATGGCCGTTCTGCTGTGAGTCTAGATTATCGAATGGGACAAAAAACTGATAGTGAATTGTAACGTTCAGGGCCTCCTAATGACTATGGATCACTCAAATTGCGTCCCGATTCAATACATCGTCCTCCAGCAGACTTGTCTCCATGGGTCTAATGCTGCCTCGGGCACCTTATGTCCGTTCTGCTGTGAGTCTAGATTATCGAATGGGACGAAAAACTGGTAGTGAATTGTAACGTTCAGGGCCACCTAATGACGATGGATCACTCAAATTGCGTCCTGATTCAATACATCGTTCTCCAGCAGACTTGACTTCATGGGTCTATTGCTGCCTCGGGCACCTTATGGCCGTTCTGCTGTGAGTCAAAGATTTTCGAATCGGACGAAAAACTGATAGTGAATTGTAACTTTCAGGGCCACCTAATGACGATGGATCAACAAAATTGCGTCCCGATGCAATACATCGTCCTCCAGCAGACTTGTCTCCATGGGTCGATTGCTGCCTCGGGCACCTTATGGCCGTTCTGCTGTGAGTCAAAGATTTTCGAATCGGACGAAAAACTGATAGTGATTTGTAACATTCAGGGCCACCTAATGACGATGGACCACACAAATTGCGTCCCGATTCAGTACATCGTCCACTAGCCGAATTGACTCCATGGGACTATTGCTGCCTCGGGCACCTTATGGCCGTTCTGCTGTGAGTCTAGATTATAGAATGGGATGAAAAACTGATAGTGAATTGTAACGTTCAGGGCCACCTAATGACGATGGATCACTCAAATTGCGTCCTGATTCAATACATCGTCCTCCAGCAGACTTGACTTCATGGGTCTATTGCTGCCTCGGGCACCTTATGGCCGTTCTGCTGTGAGTCAAAGATTTTCGAATCGGACGAAAAACTGATAGTGAATTGTAACTTTCAGGGCCACCTAATGACGATGGATCAACAAAATTGCGTCCCGATTCAATACATCGTCCTCCAGCCGACTTGACTACATGGGTCTATTGCTGCCTCGGGCACCTTATGATCGTTCTGCTGTGAGTCTAGATTATCGAATGGGACGAAAAACTGATAGTGAATTGTAACGTTCAGGGCCTCCTAATGACGATGGATCACTCAAATTGCGTCCCGATTCAATACATCGTCCTCCAGCAGACTTGTCTCCATGGGTCGATTGCTGCCTCGGGCACCTTATGGCCGTTCTGCTGTGAGTCAAAGACTTTCGAATCGGACGAAAAACCTGATAGTGATTTGTAACTTTCAGGGCCACCTAATGACGATGGACCACACAAATTGCGTCCCGATTCAGTACATCGTCCACTAACCGACTTGACTCCACGGGACTATTGTTGCCTCGGGCACCTTATGGCCGTTCTGCTGTGAGGCAAAGATTTTCCAATCGGACGAAAAACTGATAGTGAATTGAAACGTTCAGGGCCTCCTAATGATGATGGGACACTCAAATTGCGTCCCGATTCAATACATCGTCCTCCAGCAGACTTGTCTCCATGGGTCTATTGCTGCCTCGGACACCTTACGGCCGTTCTGCTGTGAGTCAATGATTTTCGAATCGGACGAAAAACTGATAGTGAATTGTAACATTCAGGGCCACCTAATGACGATGGATCACACAAATTGCGTCCCGATTCAGTACATCGTCCTCCAGCCGACCTGACTCCATGGGTCGATTGCTGCCTCGGGCACCTTATGGCCGTTCTGCTGTGAGTCTAGATTATCGAATGGGACGAAAAACTGATAGTGAATTGTAACGTTCAGGGCCACCTAATGACGATGGATCACTCAAATTGCGTCCCGATTCAATACATCGTTCTCCAGCAGACTTGTCTCCATGGGTCTATTGCTGCCTCGGGCACCTTATGGCCGTTCTGCTGTGAGTCAAAGATTTTCGAATGGGACGAAAAACTGATAGTGAATTGAAACATTCAGGGCCACCTAATGACGATGGATCACTCAAATTGCGTCCCGATTCAATACATCGTCCACCAGCCGACTTGTCTCCATGGGTCTATTGCTGCCTCGGGCACCTTATGGCCGTTCTGCTGTGAGTCAAAGATTTTCGAATCGGACGAAAAACTGATAGTGAATTGTAACGTTCAGGGCCTCCTAATGGCGATGGACCACACAAATTGCGTCCCGATTCAGTACATCGTCCTCTAGCCGACCTGACTCCATGGGTCGATTGCTGCCTCGGGCACCTTATGGCCGTTCTGCTGTGAGTCTAGCTTATCGAATGGGACGAAAAACTGATTGTGAATTGTAACGTTCAGGGCCACCTAATGACGATGGATCAGTCAAATTGCGTCCCGATTCAATACATCGTCCTCCAGCCGACGTGTCTCCATGTTTCTATTGCTGCCTTGGCACCTTATGGCCGTTCTGCTGTGAGTCAAAGATTTTCGAATCGGACGAAATACTGATAGTGAATTGTAACGTTCAGGGCCACCTAATGACGATGGATCACTCAAATTGCGTCCCGATTCAATACATTGTCCTCCAGCATACTGTCTCCATGGGTCTATTGCAGCCTCGGGCACCTTATGGCCGTTCAGCTGTGACTCAAAGATTTTCGAATGGGACGAAAAACTGATAGTGAATTGTAACGTTCAGGGCCTCCTAATGACGATGGAACACTCAAATTGCGTCCCGATTCAATACATCGTCCTCCAGTCGACTTGTCTCCATGGGTCTATTGCTGCCTCGGGCACCTTAAGGCCGTTCTGCTGTGAGTCAAAGATTTTCGAATCGGACGAAAAACTGATAGTGAATTGTAACGTTCAGGGCCTCCTAATGACGATGGAACACTAAAATTGCGTCCCGATTCAATACATCGTCCTCCAGCAGACTTGACTTCATGGGTCTATTGCTGCCTCGGGCACCTTATGGCCGTTCTGCTGTGAGTCATAGATTTTCGAATCGGACGAAAAACTGATAGTGAATTGTAACGTTCAGGGCAACCTAATGACCATGGATCACTCAAATTGCGTCCCGATTCAATACATCGTCCTCCAGCCGACTTGACTCCATGGGTCTATTGCTGCCTCGGGCACCTTATGGCCGTTCTGCTGTGAGTCTAGATTATCGAATGGGACAAAAAACTGATAGTGAATTGTAACGTTCAGGGCGTCCTAATGACTATGGATCACTCAAATTGCGTCCCGATTCAAAACATCGTCCTCCAGCAGACTTGTCTCCATGGGTCTATTGCTGCCTCGGGCACCTTATGTCCGTTCTGCTGTGAGTCTAGATTATCGAATGGGACGAAAAACTGATAGTGAATTGTAACGTTCAGGGCCACCTAATGACGATGGATCACTCAAATTGCGTCCTGATTCATTACATCGTCCTCCAGCAGACTTGACTTCATGGGTCTATTGCTGCCTCGGGCACCTTATGGCCGTTCTGCTGTGAGTCAAAGATTTTCGAATCGGACGAAAAACTGATAGTGAATTGTAACTTTCAGGGCCACCTAATGACGATGGATCAACCAAATTGCGTCCCGATTCAATACATCGTCCTCCAGCAGACTTGTCTCCATGGGTCGATTGCTGCCTCGGGCACCTTATGGCCGTTCTGCTGTGAGTCAAAGATTTTCGAATCGGACGAAAAACTGATAGTGATTTGTAACATTCAGGGCCACCTAATGACGATGGACCACACAAATTGCGTCCCGATTCAGTACATCGTCCACTAGCCGAATTGACTCCATGGGACTATTGCTGCCTCGGGCACCTTATGGCCGTTCTGCTGTGAGTCTAGATTATAGAATGGGATGAAAAACTGATAGTGAATTGTAACGTTCAGGGCCACCTAATGACGATGGATCACTCAAACTGCGTCCCGATTCAATACATCGTCCTCCAGCAGACTTGTCTCCATGGGTCTATTGCTGCCTCGGGCACCTTATGGCAGGCCTGCTGTGACTCAAAGATTTTCGAATCGGACGAAAAACTGATAGTGAATTGTAACATTCAGGGCCACCTAATGACGATGGACCACACAAATTGCGTCCCGATTCAGTACATCGTCCTCCAGCCGACCTGACTCCATGGGTCTATTGCTGCCTCAGGCACCTTATGGCCGTTCTGCTGTGAGTCTAGATTATCGAATGGGACGAAAAACTGATAGTGAATTGTAACGTTCAGGGAAACCTAATGACGATGGATCACTCAAATTGCGTCCCGATTCAATATATCGTCCTCCAGCGGACTTGTCTCCATTGGTCTATTGCTGCCTCGGGCACCTAAATGCCGTTCTGCTGTGAGTCAAAGACTTTCGAATCGGACGAAAAACTGATAGTGAATTGTAACATTCAGGGCCACCTAATGACGATGGACCACGCAAATTGCGTCCCGATTCAATACATCGTCCTCCAGCCGAGTTGACTCCATGGGTCTATTGCTGCCTCGGGCACCTTATGGCCGTTCTGCTGTGAGTCTAGATTATCGAATGGGACGAAAAACTGATAGTGATTTGTAACTTTCAGGGCCACCTAATGACGATGGATCACTCAAATTGCGTCCCGATTCAATACATCGTCCTCCAGCAGACTTGTCTCCATGGGTCGATTGCTGCCTCGGGCACCTTATGGCCGTTCTGCTGTGAGTCAAAGATTTTCGAATCGGACGAAAAACCTGATAGTGATTTGTAACTTTCAGGGCCACCTAATGACGATGGACCACACAAATTGCGTCCCGATTCAGTACATCGTCCACTAACCGACTTGACTCCACGGGACTATTGCTGCCTCGGGCACCTTATGGCCGTTCTGCTGTGAGTCTAGATTATCGAATGGGATGAAAAACTGATAGTGAATTGTTACGTTCAGGGCCACCTAATGACGATGGATCACTCAAATTGCGTCCCGATTCAATACATCGTCCTCCAGCAGACTTGTCTCCATGGGTCTATTGCTGCCTCGGACACCTTATGGCCGTTCTGCTGTGAATCAAAGATTTTCCAATCGGACGAAAAACTGATAGTGAATTGAAACGTTCAGGGCCTCCTAATGATGATGGGACACTCAAATTGCGTCCCGATTCAATACATCGTCCTCCAGCAGACTTGTCTCCATGGGTCTATTGCTGCCTCGGACACCTTATGGCCGTTCTGCTGTGAGTCAAAGATTTTCGAATCGGACGAAAAACTGATAGTGAATTGTAACGTTCAGGGCCTCCTAATGACGATGGACCACACAAATTGCGTCCCGATTCAGTACATCGTCCTCCAGCCGACCTGACTCCATGGGTCGATTGCTGCCTCGGGCACCTTATGGCCGTTCTGCTGTGAGTCCAGATTATCGAATGAGACGAAAAACTGATAGTGAATTGTAACGTTCAGGGCCACCTAATGACGATGGATCACTCAAATTGCGTCCCGATTCAATACATCGTCCACCAGCCGACTTGTCTCCATGGGTCTATTGCTGCCTCGGGCACCTTATGGCCGTTCTGCTGTGAGTCAAAGATTTTCGAATCGGACGAAAAACTGATAGTGAATTGTAACTTTCAGGGCCCCCTAATGACGATGGAACACTCAAATTGCGTCCCGATTCAATACATCGTCCTCCAGCAGACTTGTCTCCATGGGTCTATTGCTGCCTCGGACACCTTATGGCCGTTCTGCTGTGAGTCAAAGATTTTCGAATCGGACGAAAAACTGATAGTGAATAGTAACATTCAGGGCCACCTAATGATGATGGACCACACAAATTGCGTCCCGATTCAGTACAACGTCCTCCAGCCGACCTGACTCCATGGGTCGATTGCTGCCTCGGGCACCTTATGGCCGTTCTGCTGTGAGTCTAGATTATCGAATGGGACGAAAAACTGATAGTGAATTGTAACGTTCAGGGCCACCTAATGACGATGGATCACTCAAATTGCGTCCCGATTCAATACATCGTCCTCCAGCAGACTTGTCTCCATGGGTCTATTGCTGCCTCGGGCACCTTATGGCCGTTCTGCTGTGAGTCAAAGATTTTCGAATCGGACGAAAAACTGATAGTGAATTGAAACATTCAGGGCCACCTAATGACGATGGATCACTCAAATTGCGTCCCGAATCAATACATCGTCCACCAGCCGACTTGTCTCCATGGGTCTATTGCTGCCTCGGGCACCTTATGGCCGTTCTGCTGTGAGTCAAAGATTTTCGAATCGGACGAAAAACTGATAGTGAATTGTAACTTTCAGGGCCTCCTAATGACGATGGAACACTCAAATTGCGTCCCGATTCAATACATCGTCCCACAGCAGACTTGTCTCCATGGGTCTATTGCTGCCTCGGGCACCTTATGGCCGTTCAGCTGTGACTCAAAGATTTTCGAATCGGACGAAAAACTGATAGTGAATTGTAACGTTCAGGGCCACCTAATGACGATGGATCACTCAAATTGCGTCCCGATTCAATACATCGTCCTCCAGCCGACATGTCTCCATGTTTCTGTTGCTGCCTTGGCACCTTATGGCCGTTCTGCTGCGAGTCAAAGATTTTCGAATCGGACGAAATACTGATAGTGAATTGTAACGTTCAGGGCCACCTAATGACGATGGATCACTCAAATTGCGTCCCGATTCAATACATTGTCCTCCAGCAGACTGTCTCCATGGGTCTATTGCAGCCTCGGGCACCTTATGGCCGTTCAGCTGTGACTCAAAGATTTTCGAAACGGACGAAAAACTGATAGTGAATTGTAACGTTCAGGGCCTCCTAATGACGATGGAACACTCAAAAAGCGTCCCGATTCAATACATCGTCCTCCAGCCGACTTGTCTCCATGGGTCTATTGCTGCCTCGGGCACCTTAAGGCCGTTCTGCTGTGAGTCAAAGATTTTCGAATGGGACGAAAAACTGATAGTGAATTGTAACGTTCAGGGCCTCCTAATGACGATGGAACACTAAAATTGCGTCCCGATTCAATACATCGTCCTCCAGCAGACTTGACTTCATGGGTCTATTGCTGCCTCGGGCACCTTATGGCCGTTCTGCTGTGAGTCAAAGATTTTTGAATCGGACGAAAAACTGATAGTGAATTGTAACGTTCAGGGCAACCTAATGACGATGGATCACTCAAATTGCGTCCCGATTCAATATATCGTCCTCCAGCCGACTTGACTCCATGGGTCTATTGCTGCCACGGGCACGTTATGGCCGTTCTGCTGTGAGTCTAGATTATCGAATGGGACAAAAAACTGATAGTGAATTGTAACGTTCAGGGCCTCCTAATGACGATGGATCACTCAAATTGCGTCCCGATTCAATACATCGTACTCCAGCAGACTTGTCTCCATGGGTCTATCGCTGCCTCGGGCACCTTATGTCCGTTCTGCTGTGAGTCTAGATTATCGAATGGGACGAAAAACTGATAGTGAATTGTAACGTTCAGGGCCACCTAATGACGATGGATCACTCAAATTGCGTCCCGATTCAATACATCGTCCTCCAGCAGACTTGTCTCCATGGGTCTATTGCTGCCTCGGGCACCTTATGGCCGTTCTGCTGTGAGTCAAAAATTTTTGAATGGGACGAAAAACTGATAGTGAATTGAAACATTCAGGGCCACCTAATGACGATGGATCACTCAAATTGCGTCCCGATTCAATACATCGTCCACCAGCCGACTTGTCTCCATGGGTCTATTGCTGCCTCGGGCCCCTTATGTCCGTTCTGCTGTGGGTCAAAGATTTTCGAATCGGACGAAAAACTGATAGTGAATTGTAACTTTCAGGGCCACCTAATGACGATGGATCACTCAAATTGCGTCCCGATTCAATACATCGTCCTCCAGCAGACTTGTCTCCATGGGTCTATTGCTGCCTCGTGCACCTTATGGCCGTTCTGCTGTGAGTATAGATTATCGAATGGGACGAAAAACTGATAGTGAATTGTAACGTTCAGGGCCTCCTAATGACGATGGATCTCTCAATTTGCGACCCGATTCAATACATCGTCCTCCAGCCGACTTGAATCCCTGGGGCTATTGCTGATTCGGGCACCTTATGGCCGTTCTGCTGTGAGTCTAGATTATCGAATGGGACGAAAAACTGATAGTGAATTGTAACGTTCAGGGCCTCCTAATGACGATGGATCACTCAAATTGCGTCCCGATTCAATACATCGTCCTCCAGCCGACTTGACTCCATGGGTCAATTGCTGCCTCGGGCACCTTATGGCCGTTCTGCTGTGAGTCTAGATTATCGAATGGGACGAAAAACTGATAGTGAATTGTAACTTTCAGGGCCTCCTAATGACGATGGATCACTCAAATTGCGTCCCGATTCAATACATCGTCCTCCAGCAGACTTGTCTCCGTGGGTCGATTGCTGCCTCGGGCACCTAATGGCCGTTCTGCTGTGAGTCAAGGATTTTCAAATCTACGAAAAACTGATAGTGAATTGTAACATTCAGAGCCACCTAATGACGATGGACCACGCAAATTGCGTCCCGATTCAATACATCGTCCTCCAGCCGAGTTGACTCCATGGGTCTATTGCTGCCTCGGGCACCTTATGGCCGTTCTGCTGTGAGTCAAGGATTTTCAAATCTACGAAAAACTGATAGTGAATTGTAACATTCAGAGCCACCTAATGACGATGGACCACGCAAATTGCGTCCCGATTAAATACATCGTCCTCCAGCCGAGTTGACTCCATGGGTCTATTGCTGCCTCGGGCACCTTATGGCCGTTCTGCTGTGAATCTAGATTATCGAATGGGACGAAAAACTGATAGTCAATTGTAACGTTCAGGGCCACCTAATGACGATGGATCACTCAAATTGCGTCCCGATTCAATACATCGTCCTCCAGCAGACTTGTCTCCATGGGTCGATTGCTGCCTCGGGCACCTTATGGCCGTTCTGCTGTGAGTCAAAGATTTTCGAATCGGACGAAAAACCTGATAGTGATTTGTAACTTTCAGGGCCACCTAATGACGATGGACCACACAAATTGCGTCCCGATTCAGTACATCGTCCACTAGCGGACTTGACTCCATGGGACTATTGCTGCCTCGGGCACCTTATGGCCGTTCTGCTGTGAGTCTAGATTATCGAATGGGACGAAAAACTGATAGTGAATTGTAACGTTCAGGGCCACCTAATGACGATGGATCTCTCAATTTGCGACCCGATTCAATACATCGTCCTCCAGCCGACTTGAATCCCTGGGGCTATTGCTGATTCGGGCACCTTATGGCCGTTCTGCTGTGAGTCTAGATTATCGAATGGGACGAAAAACTGATAGTGAATTGTAACGTTCAGGGCCTCCTAATGACGATGGATCACTCAAATTGCGTCCCGATTCAATACATCGTCCTCCAGCCGACTTGACTCCATGGGTCAATTGCTGCCTCGGGCACCTTATGGCCGTTCTGCTGTGAGTCTAGATTATCGAATGGGACGAAAAACTGATAGTGAATTGTAACTTTCAGGGCCTCCTAATGACGATGGATCACTCAAATTGCGTCCCGATTCAATACATCGTCCTCCAGCAGACTTGTCTCCGTGGGTCGATTGCTGCCTCGGGCACCTAATAGCCGTTCTGCTGTGAGTCAAGGATTTTCAAATCTACGAAAAACTGATAGTGAATTGTAACATTCAGAGCCACCTAATGACGATGGACCACGCAAATTGCGTCCCGATTCAATACATCGTCCTCCAGCCGAGTTGACTCCATGGGTCTATTGCTGCCTCGGGCACCTTATGGCCGTTCTGCTGTGAATCTAGATTATCGAATGGGACGAAAAACTGATAGTGAATTGTAACGTTCAGGGCCACCTAATGACGATGGATCACTCAAATTGCGTCCCGATTCAATACATCGTCCTCCAGCAGACTTGTCTCCATGGGTCTATTGCTGCCTCGGACACCTTATGGCCGTTCTGCTGTGAGTCAAAGATTTTCGAATCGGACGAAAAACTGATAGTGAATTGTAACGTTCAGGGCCACCTAATGACGATGGATCACTCAAATTGCGTCCCGATTCAATACATCGTCCTCCAGCCGACTTGTCTCCATGGGTCTATTGCTGCCTCGGGCACCTTATGGCCGTTCTGCTGTGAGTCAAAGATTTTCGAATCGGACGAAAAACTGATAGTAAATTGGAACGTTCAGGGCCTCCTAATGACGATGGAACACTGAAATTGCGTCCCGATTCAATACATCGTCCTCCAGCGGACTTGTCTCCATGGGTCTATTGCTGCCTCGTGCACCTTATGGCCGTTCTGCTGTGAGTCTAGTATATCGAATGGGACGAAAAACTGATAGTGAATTGTAACGTTCAGGGCCACCTAATGACGATGGATCTCTCAATTTGCGACCCGATTCAATACATCGTCCTCCAGCCGACTTGAATCCCTGGGGCTATTGCTGATTCGGGCACCTTATGGCCGTTCTGCTGTGAGTCTAGATTATCGAATGGGACGAAAAACTGATAGTGAATTGTAACGTTCAGGGCCTCCTAATGACGATGGATCACTCAAATTGCGTCCCGATTCAATACATCGTCCTCCAGCCGACTTGACTCCATGGGTCAATTGCTGCCTCGGGCACCTTATGGCCGTTCTGCTGTGAGTCTAGATTATCGAATGGGACGAAAAACTGATAGTGAATTGTAACTTTCAGGGCCTCCTAATGACGATGGATCACTCAAATTGCGTCCCGATTCAATACATCGTCCTCCAGCAGACTTGTCTCCGTGGGTCGATTGCTGCCTCGGGCACCTAATGGCCGTTCTGCTGTGAGTCAAGGATTTTCAAATCTACGAAAAACTGATAGTGAATTGTAACATTCAGAGCCACCTAATGACGATGGACCACGCAAATTGCGTCCCGATTCAATACATCGTCCTCCAGCCGAGTTGACTCCATGGGTCTATTGCTGCCTCGGGCACCTTATGGCCGTTCTGCTGTGAATCTAGATTATCGAATGGGACGAAAAACTGATAGTGAATTGTAACGTTCAGGGCCACCTAATGACGATGGATCACTCAAATTGCGTCCCGATTCAATACATCGTCCTCCAGCAGACTTGTCTCCATGGGTCTATTGCTGCCTCGGGCACCTTATGGCCGTTCTGCTGTGAGTCAAAGACTTTCGAATCGGACGAGAAACTGATAGTGAATTGTAACATTCAGGGCCACCTAATGACGATGGACCACGCAAATTGCGTCCCGATTCAATACATCGTCCTCCAGCCGAGTTGACTCCATGGGTGTATTGCTGCCTCGGGCACCTTATGGCCGTTCTGCTGTGAGTCTAGATTATCGAATGGGACGAAAAACTGATAGTGATTTGTAACTTTCAGGGCCACCTAATGACGATGGATCACTCAAATTGCGTCCCGATTCAATACATCGTCCTCCAGCCGACTTGTCTCCATGGGTCGATTGCTGCCTCGGGCACCTTATGGCCGTTCTGCTGTGAGTCAAAGATTTTCGAATCGGACGAAAAACCTGATAGTGATTTGTAACTTTCAGGGCCACCTAATGACGATGGACCACACAAATTGCGTCCCGATTCAGTACATCGTCCACTAGCGGACTTGACTCCATGGGACTATTGCTGCCTCGGGCACCTTATGGCCGTTCTGCTGTGAGTCTAGATTATCGAATGGGATGAAAAACTGATAGTGAATTGTAACGTTCAGGGCCACCTAATGACGATGGATCACTCAAATTGCGTCCCGATTCAATACATCGTCCTCCAGCAGACTTGTCTCCATGGGTCTATTGCTGCCTCGGACACCTTATGGCCGTTCTGCTGTGAGTCAAAGATTTTCGAATCGGACGAAAAACTGATAGTGAATTGTAACGTTCAGGGCCACCTAATGACGATGGATCACTCAAATTGCGTCCCGATTCAATACATCGTCCTCCAGCCGACTTGTCTCCATGGGTCTATTGCTGCCTCGGGCACCTTATGGCCGTTCTGCTGTGAGTCAAAGATTTTCGAATCGGACGAAAAACTGATAGTAAATTGGAACGTTCAGGGCCTCCTAATGACGATGGAACACTCAAATTGCGTCCCGATTCAATACATCGTCCTCCAGCGGACTTGTCTCCATTGGTCTATTGCTGCCTCGGGCACCTAAAGGCCGTTCTGCTGTGAGTCAAAGACTTTCGAATCGGACGAGAAACTGATAGTGAATTGTAACATTCAGGGCCACCTAATGACGATGGACCACGCAAATTGCGTCCCGATTCAATTCATCGTCCTCCAGCCGAGTTGACTCCATGGGTCTATTGCTGCCTCGGGCACCTTATCGCCGTTCTGCTGTGAGTCTAGATTATCGAATGGGACGAAAAACTGATAGTGATTTGTAACTTTCAGGGCCACCTAATGACGATGGATCACTCAAATTGCGTCCCGATTCAATACATCGTCCTCCAGCAGACTTGTCTCCATGGGTCTATTGCTGCCTCGGGCACCTTATGGCCGTTCTGCTGTGAGTCAAAGATTTTCGAATGGGACGAATAACTGATAGTGAATTGAAACATTCAGGGCCACCTAATGACGATGGATCACTCAAATTGCGTCCCGATTCAATACATCGTCCACCAGCCGACTTGTCTCCATGGGTCTATTGCTGCCTCGGGCACCTTATGGCCGTTCTGCTGTGAGTCTAGATTATCGAATGGGACAAAAAACTGATAGTGAATTGTAACGTTCAGGTCCTCCTAATGACTATGGATCACTCAAATTGCGTCCCGATTCAATACATCGTCCTCCAGCAGACTTGTCTCCATGGGTCTAATGCTGCCTCGGGCACCTTATGTCCGTTCTGCTGTGAGTCTTGATTATCGAATGGGACGAAAAACTGATAGTGAATTGTAACGTTCAGGGCCACCTAATGACGATGGATCACTCAAATTGCGTCCTGATTCAATACATCGTTCTCCAGCAGACTTGACTTCATGGGTCTATTGCTGCCTCGGGCACCTTATGGCCGTTCTGCTGTGAGTCAAAGATTTTCGAATCGGACGAAAAACTGATAGTGAATTGTAACTTTCAGGGCCACCTAATGACGATGGATCAACAAAATTGCGTCCCGATTCAATACGTCGTCCTCCAGCAGACTTGTCTCCATGGGTCGATTGCTGCCTCGGGCACCTTATGGCCGTTCTGCTGTGAGTCAAAGATTTTCGAATCGGACGAAAAACTGATAGTGATTTGTAACATTCAGGGCCACCTAATGACGATGGACCACACAAATTGCGTCCCGATTCAGTACATCGTCCACTAGCCGAATTGACTCCATGGGACTATTGCTGCCTCGGGCACCTTATGGCCGTTCTGCTGTGAGTCTAGATTATAGAATGGGATGAAAAACTGATAGTGAATTGTAACGTTCAGGGCCACCTAATGACGATGGATCACTCAAATTGCGTCCTGATTCAATACATCGTCCTCCAGCAGACTTGACTTCATGGGTCTATTGCTGCCTCGGGCACCTTATGGCCGTTCTGCTGTGAGTCAAAGATTTTCGAATCGGACGAAAAACTGATAGTGAATTGTAACTTTCAGGGCCACCTAATGACGATGGATCAACAAAATTGCGTCCCGATTCAATACATCGTCCTCCAGCAGACTTGTCTCCATGGGTCGATTGCTGCCTCGGGCACCTTATGGCCGTTCTGCTGTGAGTCAAAGACTTTCGAATCGGACGAAAAACCTGATAGTGATTTGTAACTTTCAGGGCCACCTAATGACGATGGACCACACAAATTGCGTCCCGATTCAGTACATCGTCCACTAACCGACTTGACTCCACGGGACTATTGCTGCCTCGGGCACCTTATGGCCGTTCTGCTGTGAGGCAAAGATTTTCCAATCGGACGAAAAACTGATAGTGAATTGAAACGTTCAGGGCCTCCTAATGATGATGGGACACTCAAATTGCGTCCCGATTCAATACATCGTCCTCCAGCAGACTTGTCTCCATGGGTCTATTGCTGCCTCGGACACCTTATGGCCGTTCTGCTGTGAGTCAATGATTTTCGAATCGGACGAAAAACTGATAGTGAATTGTAACATTCAGGGCCACCTAATGACGATGGACCACACAAATTGCGTCCCGATTCAGTACATCGTCCTCCAGCCGACCTGACTCCATGGGTCGATTGCTGCCTCGGGCACCTTATGGCCGTTCTGCTGTGAGTCTAGAGTATCGAATGGGACGAAAAACTGATAGTGAATTGTAACGTTCAGGGCCACCTAATGACGATGGATCACTCAAATTGCGTCCCGATTCAATACATCGTCCTCCAGCAGACTTGTCTCCATGGGTCTATTGCTGCCTCGGGCACCATATGGCCGTTCTGCTGTGAGTCAAAGATTTTCGAATGGGACGAAAAACTGATAGTGAATTGAAACATTCAGGGCCACCTAATGACGATGGATCACTCAAATTGCGTCCCGATTCAATACATCGTCCACTAGCCGACTTGTCTCCATGGGTCTATTGCTGCCTCGGGCACCTTATGGCCGTTCTGCTGTGAGTCAAAGATTTTCGAATCGGACGAAAAACTGATAGTGAATTGTAACGTTCAGGGCCTCCTAATGACGATGGACCACACAAATTGCGTCCCGATTCAGTACATCGTCCTCTAGCCGACCTGACTCCATGGGTCGATTGCTGCCTCGGGCACCTTATGGCCGTTCTGCTGTGAGTCTAGATTATCGAATGGGACGAAAAACTGATTGTGAATTGTAACGTTCAGGGCCACCTAATGACGATGGAACACTCAAATTGCGTCCCGATTCAATACATCGTCCCACAGCAGACTTGTCTTGATGGGTCTATTGCTGCCTCGGGCACCTTATGGCCGTTCTGCTGTGAGTCAAAGATTTTCGAATCGGACGAAAAACTGATAGTGAATTGTAACGTTCAGGGCCACCTAATGACGATGGATCAGTCAAATTGCGTCCCGATTCAATACATCGTCCTCCAGCCGACATGTCTCCATGTTTCTATTGCTGCCTTGGCACCTTATGGCCGTTCTGCTGTGAGTCAAAGATTTTCGAATCGGACGAAATACTGATAGTGAATTGTAACGTTCAGGGCCACCTAACGACGATGGATCACTCAAATTGCGTCCCGATTCAATACATTGTCCTCCAGCATACTGTCTCCATGGGTCTATTGCAGCCTCGGGCACCTTATGGCCGTTCAGCTGTGACTCAAAGATTTTCGAATCGGACGAAAAACTGATAGTGAATTGTAACGTTCGGGGCCTCCTAATGACGATGGAACACTCAAAATGCGTCCCGATTCAATACATCGTCCTCCAGTCGACTTGTCTCCATGGGTCTATTGCTGCCTCGGGCACCTTAAGGCCGTTCTGCTGTGAGTCAAAGATTTTCGAATCGGACGAAAAACTGATAGTGAATTGTAACGTTCAGGGCCTCCTAATGACGATGGAACACTAAAATTGCGTCCCGATTCAATACATCGTCCTCCAGCAGACTTGACTTCATGGGTCTATTGCTGCCTCGGGCACCTTATGGCCGTTCTGCTGTGAGTCATAGATTTTCGAATCGGACGAAAAACTGATAGTGACTTGTAACGTTCAGGGCAACCTAATGACCATGGATCACTCAAATTGCGTCCCGATTCAATACATCGTCCTCCAGCCGACTTGACTCCATGGGTCTATTGCTGCCTCGGGCACCTTATGGCCGTTCTGCTGTGAGTCTAGATTATCGAATGGGACAAAAAACTGATAGTGAATTGTAACGTTCAGGGCCTCCTAATGACTATGGATCACTCAAATTGCGTCCCGATTAAATACATCGTCCTCCAGCAGACTTGTCTCGATGGGTCGATTGCTGCCTCGGGCACCTTATGGCCGTTCTGCTGTGAGTCAAAGATTTTCGAATCGGACGAAAAACTGATAGTGATTTGTAACATTCAGGGCCACCTAATGACGATGGACCACACAAATTGCGTCCCGATTCAGTACATCGTCCACTAGCCGAATTGACTCCATGGGACTATTGCTGCCTCGGGCACCTTATGGCCGTTCTGCTGTGAGTCTAGATTATAGAATGGGATGAAAAACTGATAGTGAATTGTAACGTTCAGGGCCACCTAATGACGATGGATCACTCAAACTGCGTCCCGATTCAATACATCGTCCTCCAGCAGACTTGTCTCCATGGGTCTATTGCTGCCTCGGGCACCTTATGGCAGGCCTGCTGTGACTCAAAGATTTTCGAATCGGACGAAAAACTGATAGTGAATTGTAACATTCAGGGCCACCTAATGACGATGGACCACACAAATTGCGTCCCGATTCAGTACATCGTCCTCCAGCCGACCTGACTCCATGGGTCTATTGCTGCCTCAGGCACCTTATGGCCGTTCTGCTGTGAGTCTAGATTATCGAATGGGACGAAAAACTGATAGTGAATTGTAACGTTCAGTGAAACCTAATGACGATGGATCACTCAAATTGCGTCCCGATTCAATATATCGTCCTCCAGCGGACTTGTCTCCATTGGTCTATTGCTGCCTCGGGCACCTAAATGCCGTTCTGCTGTGAGTCAAAGACTTTCGAATCGGACGAAAAACTGATAGTGAATTGTAACATTCAGGGCCACCTAATGACGATGGACCACGCAAATTGCGTCCCGATTCAATACATCGTCCTCCAGCCGAGTTGACTCCATGGGTCTATTGCTGCCTCGGGCACCTTATGGCCGTTCTGCTGTGAGTCTAGTTTATCGAATGGGACGAAAAACTGATAGTGATTTGTAACTTTCAGGGCCACCTAATGACGATGGATCACTCAAATTGCGTCCCGATTCAATACATCGTCCTCCAGCAGACTTGTCTCCATGGGTCGATTGCTGCCTCGGGCACCTTATGGCCGTTCTGCTGTGAGTCAAAGATTTTCGAATCGGACGAAAAACCTGATAGTGATTTGTAACTTTCAGGGCCACCTAATGACGAAGGACCACACAAATTGCGTCCCGATTCAGTACATCGTCCACTAACCGACTTGACTCCACGGGACTATTGCTGCCTCGGGCACCTTATGGCCGTTCTGCTGTGAGTCTAGATTATCGAATGGGATGAAAAACTGATAGTGAATTGTAACGTTCAGGGCCACCTAATGACGATGGATCACTCAAATTGCGTCCCGATTCAATACATCGTCCTCCAGCAGACTTGTCTCCATGGGTCTATTGCTGCCTCGGACACCTTATGGCCGTTCTGCTGTGAGTCAAAGATTTTCCAATCGGACGAAAAACTGATAGTGAATTGAAACGTTCAGGGCCTCCTAATGATGATGGGACACTCAAATTGCGTCCCGATTCAATACATCGTCCTCCAGCAGACTTGTCTCCATGGGTCTATTGCTGCCTCGGACACCTTATGGCCGTTCTGCTGTGAGTCAAAGATTTTCGAATCGGACGAAAAACTGATAGTGAATTGTAACGTTCAGGGCCTCCTAATGACGATGGACCACACAAATTGCGTCCCGATTCAGTACATCGTCCTCCAGCCGACCTGACTCCATGGGTCGATTGCTGCCTCGGGCACCTTATGGCCGTTCTGCTGTGAGTCCAGATTATCGAATGAGACGAAAAACTGATAGTGAATTGTAACGTTCAGGGCCACCTAATGACGATGGATCACTCAAATTGCGTCCCGATTCAATACATCGTCCACCAGCCGACTTGTCTCCATGGGTCTATTGCTGCCTCGGGCACCTTATGGCCGTTCTGCTGTGAGTCAAAGATTTTCGAATCGGACGAAAAACTGATAGTGATTTGTAACATTCAGGGCCACCTAATGACGATGGACCACACAAATTGCGTCCCGATTCAGTACATCGTCCACTAGCCGAATTGACTCCATGGGACTATTGCTGCCTCGGGCACCTTATGGCCGTTCTGCTGTGAGTCTAGATTATAGAATGGGATGAAAAACTGATAGTGAATTGTAACGTTCAGGGCCACCTAATGACGATGGATCACTCAAACTGCGTCCCGATTCAATACATCGTCCTCCAGCAGACTTGTCTCCATGGGTCTATTGCTGCCTCGGGCACCTTATGGCAGGCCTGCTGTGACTCAAAGATTTTCGAATCGGACGAAAAACTGATAGTGAATTGTAACATTCAGGGCCACCTAATGACGATGGACCACACAAATTGCGTCCCGATTCAGTACATCGTCCTCCAGCCGACCTGACTCCATGGGTCTATTGCTGCCTCAGGCACCTTATGGCCGTTCTGCTGTGAGTCTAGATTATCGAATGGGACGAAAAACTGATAGTGAATTGTAACGTTCAGTGAAACCTAATGACGATGGATCACTCAAATTGCGTCCCGATTCAATATATCGTCCTCCAGCGGACTTGTCTCCATTGGTCTATTGCTGCCTCGGGCACCTAAATGCCGTTCTGCTGTGAGTCAAAGACTTTCGAATCGGACGAAAAACTGATAGTGAATTGTAACATTCAGGGCCACCTAATGACGATGGACCACGCAAATTGCGTCCCGATTCAATACATCGTCCTCCAGCCGAGTTGACTCCATGGGTCTATTGCTGCCTCGGGCACCTTATGGCCGTTCTGCTGTGAGTCTAGTTTATCGAATGGGACGAAAAACTGATAGTGATTTGTAACTTTCAGGGCCACCTAATGACGATGGATCACTCAAATTGCGTCCCGATTCAATACATCGTCCTCCAGCAGACTTGTCTCCATGGGTCGATTGCTGCCTCGGGCACCTTATGGCCGTTCTGCTGTGAGTCAAAGATTTTCGAATCGGACGAAAAACCTGATAGTGATTTGTAACTTTCAGGGCCACCTAATGACGAAGGACCACACAAATTGCGTCCCGATTCAGTACATCGTCCACTAACCGACTTGACTCCACGGGACTATTGCTGCCTCGGGCACCTTATGGCCGTTCTGCTGTGAGTCTAGATTATCGAATGGGATGAAAAACTGATAGTGAATTGTAACGTTCAGGGCCACCTAATGACGATGGATCACTCAAATTGCGTCCCGATTCAATACATCGTCCTCCAGCAGACTTGTCTCCATGGGTCTATTGCTGCCTCGGACACCTTATGGCCGTTCTGCTGTGAGTCAAAGATTTTCCAATCGGACGAAAAACTGATAGTGAATTGAAACGTTCAGGGCCTCCTAATGATGATGGGACACTCAAATTGCGTCCCGATTCAATACATCGTCCTCCAGCAGACTTGTCTCCATGGGTCTATTGCTGCCTCGGACACCTTATGGCCGTTCTGCTGTGAGTCAAAGATTTTCGAATCGGACGAAAAACTGATAGTGAATTGTAACGTTCAGGGCCTCCTAATGACGATGGACCACACAAATTGCGTCCCGATTCAGTACATCGTCCTCCAGCCGACCTGACTCCATGGGTCGATTGCTGCCTCGGGCACCTTATGGCCGTTCTGCTGTGAGTCCAGATTATCGAATGAGACGAAAAACTGATAGTGAATTGTAACGTTCAGGGCCACCTAATGACGATGGATCACTCAAATTGCGTCCCGATTCAATACATCGTCCACCAGCCGACTTGTCTCCATGGGTCTATTGCTGCCTCGGGCACCTTATGGCCGTTCTGCTGTGAGTCAAAGATTTTCGAATCGGACGAAAAACTGATAGTGAATTGTAACTTTCAGGGCCCCCTAATGACGATGGAACACTCAAATTGCGTCCCGATTCAATACATCGTCCTCCAGCAGACTTGTCTCCATGGGTCTATTGCTGCCTCGGACACCTTATGGCCGTTCTGCTGTTAGTCAAAGATTTTCGAATCGGACGAAAAACTGATAGTGAATAGTAACATTCAGGGCCACCTAATGATGATGGACCACACAAATTGCGTCCCGATTCAGTACATCGTCCACTAACCGACTTGACTCCACGGGACTATTGCTGCCTCGGGCACCTTATGGCCGTTCTGCTGTGAGTCTAGATTATCGAATGGGATGAAAAACTGATAGTGAATTGTAACGTTCAGGGCCACCTAATGACGATGGATCACTCAAATTGCGTCCCGATTCAATACATCGTCCTCCAGCAGACTTGTCTCCATGGGTCTATTGCTGCCTCGGACACCTTATGGCCGTTCTGCTGTGAGTCAAAGATTTTCCAATCGGACGAAAAACTGATAGTGAATTGAAACGTTCAGGGCCTCCTAATGATGATGGGACACTCAAATTGCGTCCCGATTCAATACATCGTCCTCCAGCAGACTTGTCTCCATGGGTCTATTGCTGCCTCGGACACCTTATGGCCGTTCTGCTGTGAGTCAAAGATTTTCGAATCGGACGAAAAACTGATAGTGAATTGTAACGTTCAGGGCCTCCTAATGACGATGGACCACACAAATTGCGTCCCGATTCAGTACATCGTCCTCCAGCCGACCTGACTCCATGGGTCGATTGCTGCCTCGGGCACCTTATGGCCGTTCTGCTGTGAGTCCAGATTATCGAATGAGACGAAAAACTGATAGTGAATTGTAACGTTCAGGGCCACCTAATGACGATGGATCACTCAAATTGCGTCCCGATTCAATACATCGTCCACCAGCCGACTTGTCTCCATGGGTCTATTGCTGCCTCGGGCACCTTATGGCCGTTCTGCTGTGAGTCAAAGATTTTCGAATCGGACGAAAAACTGATAGTGAATTGTAACTTTCAGGGCCCCCTAATGACGATGGAACACTCAAATTGCGTCCCGATTCAATACATCGTCCTCCAGCAGACTTGTCTCCATGGGTCTATTGCTGCCTCGGACACCTTATGGCCGTTCTGCTGTTAGTCAAAGATTTTCGAATCGGACGAAAAACTGATAGTGAATAGTAACATTCAGGGCCACCTAATGATGATGGACCACACAAATTGCGTCCCGATTCAGTACAACGTCCTCCAGCCGACCTGACTCCATGGGTCGATTGCTGCCTCGGGCACCTTATGGCCGTTCTGCTGTGAGTCTAGATTATCGAATGGGACGAAAAACTGATAGTGAATTGTAACGTTCAGGGCCACCTAATGACGATGGATCACTCAAATTGCGTCCCGATTCAATACATCGTCCTCCAGCAGACTTGTCTCCATGGGTCTATTGCTGCCTCGGGCACCTTATGGCCGTTCTGCTGTGAGTCAAAGATTTTCGAATCGGACGAAAAACTGATAGTGAATTGAAACATTCAGGGCCACCTAATGACGATGGATCACTCAAATTGCGTCCCGAATCAATACATCGTCCACCAGCCGACTTGTCTCCATGGGTCTATTGCTGCCTCGGGCACCTTATGGCCGTTCTGCTGTGAGTCAAAGATTTTCGAATCGGACGAAAAACTGATAGTGAATTGTAACTTTCAGGGCCTCCTAATGACGATGGAACACTCAAATTGCGTCCCGATTCAATACATCGTCCCACAGCAGACTTGTCTCCATGGGTCTATTGCTGCCTCGGGCACCTTATGGCCGTTCAGCTGTGACTCAAAGATTTTCGAATCGGACGAAAAACTCATAGTGAATTGTAACGTTCAGGGCCACCTAATGACGATGGATCACTCAAATTGCGTCCCGATTCAATACATCGTCCTCCAGCCGACATGTCTCCATGTTTCTGTTGCTGCCTTGGCACCTTATGGCCGTTCTGCTGTGAGTCAAAGATTTTCGAATCGGACGAAATACTGATAGTGAATTGTAACGTTCAGGGCCACCTAATGACGATGGATCACTCAAATTGCGTCCCGATTCAATACATTGTCCTCCAGCAGACTGTCTCCATGGGTCTATTGCAGCCTCGGGCACCTTATGGCCGTTCAGCTGTGACTCAAAGATTTTCGAATCGGACGAAAAACTGATAGTGAATTGTAACGTTCAGGGCCTCCTAATGACGATGGAACACTCAAAAAGCGTCCCGATTCAATACATCGTCCTCCAGCCGACTTGTCTCCATGGGTCTATTGCTGCCTCGGGCACCTTAAGGCCGTTCTGCTGTGAGTCAAAGATTTTCGAATGGGACGAAAAACTGATAGTGAATTGTAACGTTCAGGGCCTCCTAATGACGATGGAACACTAAAATTGCGTCCCGATTCAATACATCGTCCTCCAGCAGACTTGACTTCATGGGTCTATTGCTGCCTCGGGCACCTTATGGCCGTTCTGCTGTGAGTCAAAGATTTTCGAATCGGACGAAAAACTGATAGTGAATTGTAACGTTCAGGGCAACCTAATGACGATGGATCACTCAAATTGCGTCCCGATTCAATATATCGTCCTCCAGCCGACTTGACTCCATGGGTCTATTGCTGCCTCGGGCACGTTATGGCCGTTCTGCTGTGAGTCTAGATTATCGAATGGGACAAAAAACTGATAGTGAATTGTAACGTTCAGGGCCTCCTAATGACGATGGATCACTCAAATTGCGTCCCGATTCAATACATCGTACTCCAGCAGACTTGTCTCCATGGGTCTATCGCTGCCTCGGGCACCTTATGTCCGTTCTGCTGTGAGTCTAGATTATCGAATGGGACGAAAAACTGATAGTGAATTGTAACGTTCAGGGCCACCTAATGACGATGGATCACTCAAATTGCGTCCCAGATTCAATACATCGTCCTCCAGCCGACTTGACTCCATGGGTCTATTGCTGCCTCGGGCACCTTATGGCCGTTCTGCTGTGAGTCTAGATTATCGAATGGGACGAGAAACTGATAGTGAATTGTAACATTCAGGGCCTCCTAATGACGATGGATCACTCAAATCGCGTCCCGATTCAATACATCGTCCTCCAGCCGACTTGACTCCATGGGTCTATTGCTGCCTCGGGCACCTAATGGCCGTTCTGCTGTGAGTCTAGATTATCGAATGGGACGAAAAACTGATAGTGAATTGTAACGTTCAGGGCCACCTAATGACGATGGATCACTCAAATTGCGTCCCGATTCAATACATCGTCCTCCAGCAGACTTGTCTCCATGGGTCTATTGCTGCCTCGGGCACCTTATGGCCGTTCTGCTGTGAGTCTAGATTATCGAATGGGACGAAAAACTGATAGTGAATTGTAACGTTCAGGGCCACCTAATGACGATGGATCACTCAAATTGCGTCCTGATTCAATACATCGTCCTCCAGCAGACTTGACTTCATGGGTCTATTGCTGCCTCGGGCACCTTATGGCCGTTCTGCTGTGAGTCAAAGATTTTCGAATCGGACGAAAAACTGATAGTGAATTGTAACTTTCAGGGCCATCTAATGACGATGGATCAACCAAATTGCGTCCCGATTCAATACATCGTCCTCCAGCAGACTTGTCTCCATGGGTCGATTGCTGCCTCGGGCACCTAATGGCCGTTCTGCTGTGAGTCAAAGATTTTCGAATCGGACGAAAAACTGATAGTGATTTGTAACATTCAGGGCCACCTAATAACGATGGACCACACAAATTGCGTCCCGATTCAGTACATCGTCCACTAGGCGAATTGACTCCATGGGACTATTGCTGCCTCGGGCACCTTATGGCCGTTCTGCTGTGAGTCTAGATTATAGAATGGGATGAAAAACTGATAGTGAATTGTAACGTTCAGGGCCACCTAATGACGATGGATCACTCAAACTGCGTCCCGATTCAATACATCGTCCTCCAGCAGACTTGTCTCCATGGGTCTATTGCTGCCTCGGGCACCTTATGGCAGGCCTGCTGTGACTCAAAGATTTTCGAATCGGACGAAAAACTGATAGTGAATTGTAACATTCAGGGCCACCTAATGACGATGGACCACACAAATTGCGTCCCGATTCAGTACATCGTCCTCCAGCCGACCTGACTCCATGGGTCTATTGCTGCCTCAGGCACCTTATGGCCGTTCTGCTGTGAGTCTAGATTATCGAATGGGACGAAAAACTGATAGTGAATTGTAACGTTCAGAGCCACCTAATGACGATGGATCACTCAAATTACGTCCCGATTCAATATATCGTCCTCCAGCGGACTTGTCTCCATTGGTCTATTGCTGCCTCGGGCACCTAAAGGCCGTTCTGCTGTGAGTCAAAGACTTTCGAATCGGACGAAAAACTGATAGTGAATTGTAACATTCAGGGCCACCTAATGACGATGGACCACGCAAATTGCGTCCCGATTCAGTACATCGTCCTCCAGCCGAGTTGACTCCATGGGTCTATTGCTGCCTCGGGCACCTTATGGCCGTTCTGCTGTGAGTCTAGATTATCGAATGGGACGAAAAACTGATAGTGATTTGTAACTTTCAGGGCCACCTAATGACGATGGATCACTCAAATTGCGTCCCGATTCAATACATCGTCCTCCAGCAGACTTGTCTCCATGGGTCGATTGCTGCCTCGGGCACCTTATGGCCGTTCTGCTGTGAGTCAAAGATTTTCGAATCGGACGAAAAACTGATAGTGATTTGTAACATTCAGGGCCACCTAATGACGATGGACCACACAAATTGCGTCCCGATTCAGTACATCGTCCACTAGCCGAATTGACTCCATGGGACTATTGCTGCCTCGGGCACCTTATGGCCGTTCTGCTGTGAGTCTAGATTATAGAATGGGATGAAAAACTGATAGTGAATTGTAACGTTCGGGGCCACCTAATGACGATGGATCACTCAAACTGCGTCCCGATTCAATACATCGTCCTCCAGCAGACTTGTCTCCATGGGTCTATTGCTGCCTCGGGCACCTTATGGCAGGCCTGCTGTGACTCAAAGATTTTCGAATCGGACGAAAAACTGATAGTGAATTGTAACATTCAGGGCCACCTAATGACGATGGACCACACAAATTGCGTCCCGATTCAGTACATCGTCCTCCAGCCGACCTGACACCATGGGTCTATTGCTGCCTCAGGCACCTTATGGCCGTTCTGCTGTGAGTCTAGATTATCGAATGGGACGAAAAACTGATAGTGAATTGTAACGTTCAGAGCCACCTAATGACGATGGATCACTCAAATTACGTCCCGATTCAATATATCGTCCTCCAGCGGACTTGTCTCCATTGGTCTATTGCTGCCTCGGGCACCTAAAGGCCGTTCTGCTGTGAGTCAAAGACTTTCGAATCGGACGAAAAACTGATAGTGAATTGTAACATTCAGGGCCACCTAATGACGATGGACCACGCAAATTGCGTCCCGATTCAATACATCGTCCTCCAGCCGAGTTGACTCCATGGGTCTATTGCTGCCTCGGGCACCTTATGGCCGTTCTGCTGTGAGTCTAGATTATCGAATGGGACGAAAAACTGATAGTGATTTGTAACTTTCAGGGCCACCTAATGACGATGGATCACTCAAATTGCGTCCCGATTCAATACATCGTCCTCCAGCAGACTTGTCTCCATGGGTCGATTGCTGCCTCGGGCACCTTATGGCCGTTCTGCTGTGAGTCAAAGATTTTCGAATCGGACGAAAAACCTGATAGTGAATTGTAACATTCAGGGCCACCTAATGACGATGGACCACACAAATTGCGTCCCGATTCAGTACATCGTCCACTAACCGACTTGACTCCACGGGACTATTGCTGCCTCGGGCACCTTATGGCCGTTCTGCTGTGAGTCTAGATTATCGAATGGGATGAAAAACTGATAGTGAATTGTAACGTTCAGGGCCACCTAATGACGATGGATCACTCAAATTGCGTCCCGATTCAATACATCGTCCTCCAGCAGACTTGTCTCCATGGGTCTATTGCTGCCTCGGACACCTTATGGCCGTTCTGCTGTGAGTCAAAGATTTTCGAATCGGACGAAAAACTGATAGTGAATTGAAACGTTCAGGGCCTCCTAATGATGATGGGACACTCAAATTCCGTCCCGATTCAATACATCGTCCTCCAGCAGACTTGTCTCCATGGGTCTATTGCTGCCTCGGACACCTTATGGCCGTTCTGCTGTGAGTCAAAGATTTTCGAATCGGACGAAAAACTGATAGTGAATTGTAACATTCAGGGCCACCTAATGACGATGGACCACACAAATTGCGTCCCGATTCAGTACATCGTCCTCCAGCCGACCTGACTCCATGGGTCGATTGCTGCCTCGGGCACCTTATGGCCGTTCTGCTGTGAGTCTAGATTATCGAATGGGACGAAAAACTGATAGTGAATTGTAACGTTCAGGGCCACCTAATGACGATGGATCACTCAAATTGCGTCCCGATTCAATACATCGTCCTCCAGCAGACTTGTCTCCATGGGTCTATTGCTGCCTCGGGCACCTTATGGCCGTTCTGCTGTGAGTCAAAGATTTTCGAATGGGACGAAAAACTGATAGTGAATTGAAACATTCAGGGCCACCTAATGACGATGGATCACTCAAATTGCGTCCCGATTCTATACATCGGCCACCAGCCGACTTGTCTCCATGGGTCTATTGCTGCCTCGGGCACCTTATGGCCGTTCTGCTGTGAGTCAAAGATTTTCGAATCGGACGAAAAACTGATAGTGAATTGTAACGTTCAGGGCCTCCTAATGACGATGGACCACACAAATTGCGTCCCGATTCAGTACATCGTCCTCCAGCCGACCTGTCTCCATGGGTCGATTGCTGCCTCGGGCACCTTATGGCCGTTCTGCTGTGAGTCAAAGATTTTCGAATCGGACGAAAAACTGATAGTGAATTGTAACTTTCAGGGCCCCCTAATGACGATGGAACACTCAAATTGCGTCCCGATTCAATACATCGTCCTCCAGCAGACTTGTCTCCATGGGTCTATTGCTGCCTCGGACACCGTATGGCCGTTCTGCTGTGAGTCAAAGATTTTCGAATCGGACGAAAAACTGATAGTGAATTGTAACATTCAGGGCCACCTAATGATGATGGACCACACAAATTGCGTCCCGATTCAGTACAACGTCCTCCAGCCGACCTGACTCCATGGGTCGATTGCTGCCTCGGGCACCTTATGGCCGTTCTGCTGTGAGTCTAGATTATCGAATGGGACGAAAAACTGATAGTGAATTGTAACGTTCAGGGCCTCCTAATGACGATGGAACACTAAAATTGCGTCCCGATTCAATACATCGTCCTCCAGCAGACTTGACTTCATGAGTCTATTGCTGCCTCGGGCACCTTATGGCCGTTCTGCTGTGAGTCAAAGATTTTCGAATCGGACGAAAAACTGATAGTGAATTGTAACGTTCAGGGCAACCTAATGACGATGGATCACTCAAATTGCGTCCCGATTCAATATATCGTCCTCCAGCCGACTTGACTCCATGGGTCTATTGCTGCCTCGGGCACGTTTTGGCCGTTCTGCTGTGAGTCTAGATTATCGAATGGGACAAAAAACTGATAGTGAATTGTAACGTTCAGGGCCTCCTAATGACGATGGATCACTCAAATTGCGTCCCGATTCAATACATCGTACTCCAGCAGACTTGTCTCCATGGGTCTATTGCTGCCTCGGGCACCTTATGTCCGTTCTGCTGTGAGTCTAGATTATCGAATGGGACGAAAAACTGATAGTGAATTGTAACGTTCAGGGCCACCTAATGACGATGGATCACTCAAATTGCGTCCCAGATTCAATACATCGTCCTCCAGCCGACTTGACTCCATGGGTCTATTGCTGCCTCGGGCACCTTATGGCCGTTCTGCTGTGAGTCTAGATTATCGAATGGGACGAAAAACTGATAGTGAATTGTAACATTCAGGGCCTCCTAATGACGATGGATCACTCAAATCGCGTCCCGATTCAATACATCGTCCTCCAGCCGACTTGACTCCATGGGTCTATTGCTGCCTCGGGCACCTTATGGCCGTTCTGCTGTGAGTCTAGATTATCGAATGGGACGAAAAACTGATAGTGAATTGTAACGTTCAGGGCCACCTAATGACGATGGATCACTCAAATTGCGTCCCGATTCAATACATCGTCCTCCAGCAGACTTGTCTCCATGGGTCTATTGCTGCCTCGGGCACCTTATGGCCGTTCTGCTGTGAGTCTAGATTATCGAATGGGACGAAAAACTGATAGTGAATTGTAACGTTCAGGGCCACCTAATGACGATGGATCACTCAAATTGCGTCCTGATTCAATACATCGTCCTCCAGCAGACTTGACTTCATGGGTCTATTGCTGCCTCGGGCACCTTATGGCCGTTCTGATGTGAGTCAAAGATTTTCGAATCGGACGAAAAACTGATAGTGAATTGTAGCTTTCAGGGCCATCTAATGACGATGGATCAACCAAATTGCGTCCCGATTCAATACATCGTCCTCCAGCAGACTTGTCTCCATGGGTCGATTGCTGCCTCGGGCACCTTATGGCCGTTCTGCTGTGAGTCAAAGATTTTCGAATCGGACGAAAAACTGATAGTGATTTGTAACATTCAGGGCCACCTAATGACGATGGACCACACAAATTGCGTCCCGATTCAGTACATCCTCCACTAGCCGAATTGACTCCATGGGACTATTGCTGCCTCGGGCACCTTATGGCCGTTCTGCTGTGAGTCTAGATTATAGAATGGGATGAAAAACTGATAGTGAATTGTAACGTTCAGGGCCACCTAATGACGATGGATCACTCAAACTGCGTCCCGATTCAATACATCGTCCTCCAGCAGACTTGTCTCCATGGGTCTATTGCTGCCTCGGGCACCTTATGGCAGGCCTGCTGTGACTCAAAGATTTTCGAATCGGACGAAAAACTGATAGTGAATTGTAACATTCAGGGCCACCTAATGACGATGGACCACACAAATTGCGTCCCGATTCAGTACATCGTCCTCCAGCCGACCTGACTCCATGGGTCTATTGCTGCCTCAGGCACCTTATGGCCGTTCTGCTGTGAGTCTAGATTATCGAATGGGACGAAAAACTGATAGTGAATTGTAACGTTCAGAGCCACCTAATGACGATGGATCACTCAAATTACGTCCCGATTCAATATATCGTCCTCCAGCGGACTTGTCTCCATTGGTCTATTGCTGCCTCGGGCACATAAAGGCCGTTCTGCTGTGAGTCAAAGACTTTCGAATCGGACGAAAAACTGATAGTGAATTGTAACATTCAGGGCCACCTAATGATGATGGACCACGCAAATTGCGTCCCGATTCAATACATCGTCCTCCAGCCGAGTTGACTCCATGGGTCTATTGCTGCCTCGGGCACCTTATGGCCGTTCTGCTGTGAGTCTAGATTATCGAATGGGACGAAAAACTGATAGTGATTTGTAACTTTCAGGGCCACCTAATGACGATGGATCACTCAAATTGCGTCCCGATTCAATACATCGTCCTCCAGCAGACTTGTCTCCATGGGTCGATTGCTGCCTCGGGCACCTTATGGCCGTTCTGCTGTGAGTCAAAGATTTTCGAATCGGACGAAAAACTGATAGTGATTTGTAACATTCAGGGCCACCTAATGACGATGGACCACACAAATTGCGTCCCGATTCAGTACATCGTCCACTAGCCGAATTGACTCCATGGGACTATTGCTGCCTCGGGCACCTTATGGCCGTTCTGCTGTGAGTCTAGATTATAGAATGGGATGAAAAACTGATAGTGAATTGTAACGTTCAGGGCCACCTAATGACGATGGATCACTCAAACTGCGTCCCGATTCAATACATCGTCCTCCAGCAGACTTGTCTCCATGGGTCTATTGCTGCCTCGGGCACCTTATGGCAGGCCTGCTGTGACTCAAAGATTTTCGAATCGGACGAAAAACTGATAGTGAATTGTAACATTCAGGGCCACCTAATGACGATGGACCACACAAATTGCGTCCCGATTCAGTACATCGTCCTCCAGCCGACCTGACTCCATGGGTCTATTGCTGCCTCAGGCACCTTATGGCCGTTCTGCTGTGAGTCTAGATTATCGAATGGGACGAAAAACTGATAGTGAATTGTAACGTTCAGAGCCACCTAATGACGATGGATCACTCAAATTACGTCCCGATTCAATATATCGTCCTCCAGCGGACTTGTCTCCATTGGTCTATTGCTGCCTCGGGCACCTAAAGGCCGTTCTGCTGTGAGTCAAAGACTTTCGAATCGGACGAAAAACTGATAGTGAATTGTAACATTCAGGGCCACCTAATGACGATGGACCACGCAAATTGCGTCCCGATTCAATACATCGTCCTCCAGCCGAGTTGACTCCATGGGTCTATTGCTGCCTCGGGCACCTTATGGCCGTTCTGCTGTGAGTCTAGACTATCGAATGGGATGAAAAACTGATAGTGAATTGTAACGTTCAGGGCCACCTAATGACGATGGATCACTCAAATTGCGTCCCGATTCAATACATCGTCCTCCAGCAGACTTGTCTCCATGGGTCTATTGCTGCCTCGGACACCTTATGGCCGTTCTGCTGTGAGTCAAAGATTTTCAAATCGGACGAAAAACTGATAGTGAATTGAAACGTTCAGGGCCTCCTAATGATGATGGGACACTCAAATTGCGTCCCGATTCAATACATCGTCCTCCAGCAGACTTGTCTCCATGGGTCTATTGCTGCCTCGGACACCTTATGGCCGTTCTGCTGTGAGTCTAGATTATCGAATGGGACGAAAGACTGATAGTGAATTGTAACGTTCAGGGCCACCTAATGACGATGGATCACTCAAATTGCGTCCCGATTCAATACATCGTCCTCCAGCAGACTTGTCTCCATGGGTCGATTGCTGCCTCGGGCACCTTATGGCCGTTCTGCTGTGAGTCAAAGATTTTCGAATCGGACGAAAAACTGATAGTGAATTGTAACTTTCAGGGCCCCCTAATGACGATGGAACACTCAAATTGCGTCCCGATTCAATACATCGTCCTCCAGCAGACTTGTCTCCATGGGTCTATTGCTGCCTCGGACACCGTATGGCCGTTCTGCTGTGAGTCAAAGATTTTCGAATCGGACGAAAAACTGATAGTGAATTGTAACATTCAGGGCCACCTAATGATGATGGACCACACAAATTGCGTCCCGATTCAGTACAACGTCCTCCAGCCGACCTGACTCCATGGGTCGATTGCTGCCTCGGGCACCTTATGGCCGTTCTGCTGTGAGTCTAGATTATCGAATGGGACGAAAAACTGATAGTGAATTGTAACGTTCAGGGCCTCCTAATGACGATGGAACACTCAAATTGCGTCCCGATTCAATACATCGTTCACCAGCAGACTTGTCTCCATGCGTCTATTGCTGCCTCGGGCACCTTATGGCCGTTCTGCTGTGAGTCAAAGATTTTCGAATCGGACGAAAAACTGATAGTGAATTGTAACTTTCAGGGCCTCCTAATGCCGATGGAACACTCAAATTGCGTCCCGATTCAATACATCGTCCCACAGCAGACTTGTCTCCATGGGTCTATTGCTGCCTCGGGCACCTTATGGCCGTTCTGCTGTGGGTCAAAGATTTTCGAATCGGACGAAAAACTGATAGTGAATTGTAACGTTCAGGGCCACCTAATGACGATGGATCACTCAAATTGCGTCCCGATTCAATACATCGTCCTCCAGCCGACATGTCTCCATGTTTCTGTTGCTGCCTTGGCACCTTGTGGCCGTTCTGCTGTGAGTCAAAGATTTTCGAATCGGACGAAATACTGATAGTGAATTGTAACGTTCAGGGCCACCTAATGACGATGGATCACTCAAATTGCGTCCCGATTCAATACATTGTCCTCCAGCAGACTGTCTCCATGGGTCTATTGCAGCCTCGAGCACCTTATGGCCGTTCAGCTGTGACTCAAAGATTTTCGAATCGGACGAAAAACTGATAGTGAATTGTAACGTTCAGGGCCTCCTAATGACGATGGAACACTCAAAAAGCGTCCCGATTCAATACATCGTCCTCCAGCCGACTTGTCTCCATGGGTCTATTGCTGCCTCGGGCACCTTAAGGCCGTTCAGCTGTGAGTCAAAGATTTTCGAATGGGACGAAAAACTGATAGTGAATTGTAACGTTCAGGGCCTCCTAATGACGATGGAACACTGAAATTGCGTCCCGATTCAATACATCGTCCTCCAGCAGACTTGACTTCATGGGTCTATTGCTGCCTCGGGCACCTTATGGCCGTTCTGCTGTGAGTCAAAGATTTTCGAATCGGACGAAAAACTGATAGTGAATTGTAACGTTCAGGGCAACCTAATGACAATGGATCACTCAAATTGCGTCCCGATTCAACACATCGTCCTCCAGCCGACTTGACTCCATGGGTCTATTGCTGCCTCGGGCACGTTATGGCCGTTCTGCTGTGAGTCTAGATTATCGAATGGGACGAAAAACTGATAGTGAATTGTAACGTTCAGGGCCACCTAATGACGATGGATCACTCAAATTGCGTCCCGATTCAATACATCGTCATCCAGCAGACTTGACTTCATGGGTCTATTGCTGCCTCGGGCACCTTATGGCCGTTCTGCTGTGAGTCAAAGATTTTCGAATGGGACAAAAAACTGATAGTGAATTGTAACGTCCAGGGCCTCCTAATGACGATGGATCACTCAAATTGCGTCCCGATTCAATACATCGTCCTCCAGCAGACTTGTCTCCATGGGTCTATTGCTGCCTCGGGCACCTTATGTCCGTTCTGCTGTGAGTCTAGATTATCGAATGGGACGAAAAACTGATAGTGAATTGTAACGTTCAGGGCCACCTAATGACGATGGATCACTCAAATTGCGTCCCGATTCAATACATTGTCCTCCAGCAGACTGTCTCCATGGGTCTATTGCAGCCTCGAACACCTTATGGCCGTTCAGCTGTGACTCAAAGATTTTCGAATCGGACGAAAAACTGATAGTGAATTGTAACGTTCAGGGCCTCCTAATGACGATGGAACACTCAAAAAGCGTCCCGATTCAATACATCGTCCTTCAGCCGACTTGACTCCATGGGTCTATTGCTGTCTCGGGCACCTTATGGCCGTTCTGCTGTGAGTCTAGATTATCGAATGGGACGAAAAACTGATAGTGAATTGTAACGTTCAGGGCAACCTAATGACGATGGATCACGCAAATTGCGTCCTGATTCAATACATCGTCCTCCAGCAGACTTGACTTCATGGGTCTATTGCTGCCTCGGGCACCTTATGGCCGTTCTGCTGTGAGTCAAAGATTTTCGAATCGGACGAAAAACTGATAGTGAATTGTAACTTTCAGGGCCACCTAATGACGATGGATCACTCAAATTGCGTCCCGATTCAATACATCGTCCTCCAGCAGACTTGTCTCCATGGGTCGATTGCTGCCTCGGGCACCTTATGGCCGTTCTGCTGTGAGTCAAAGATTTTCGAATCGGACGAAAAACTGATAGTGATTTGTAACATTCAGGGCCACCTAATGACGATGGACAACACAAATTGCGTCCCGATTCAGTACATCGTCCACTAGCCGACTTGACTCCATGGGACTATTGCTGCCTCGGGCACCTTATGGCCGTTCTGCTGTGAGTCTAGATTATAGAATGGGATGAAAAACTGATAGTGAATTGTAACGTTCAGGGCCACCTAATGACGATGGATCACTCAAATTGCGTCCCGATTCAATACCTCGTCGTCCAGCAGACTTGTCTCCATGGGTCTATTGCTGCCTCGGGCACCTTATGGCCGTTCTGCTGTGAGTCAAAGATTTTCGAATCGGACGAAAAACTGATAGTGAATTGTAACTATCAGGGCCACCTAATGACGATGGATCACTCAAATTTCGTCCCGATTCAATACATCGTCCTCCAGCCGACTTGACTCCATGGGTCTATTGCTGCCTCGGGCACCATATGGCCGTTCTGCTGTGAGTCTAGATTATCGAATGGGACAAAAAACGGATAGTGAATTGTAACGTTCAGGGCCTCCTAATGACGATGGATCACTAAAATTGCGTCCCGATTCAATACATCGTACTCCAGCAGACTTGTCTCCATGGGTCTATTGCTGCCTCGGGCACCTTATGGCCGTTCTGCTGTGAGTCTAGATTATCGAATGGGACGAAAAACTGATAGTGAATTGTAACTTTCAGGGCCAACTAATGACGATGGATAACTCAAATTGCGTCCCGATTCAATACATCGTCCACCAGCCGACTTGTCTCCATGGGTCTATTGCTGCCTCGAGCACCTTATGGCCGTTCTGCTGTGAGTCAAAGATTTTCGAATCGGACGAAAAAGTGATAGTGAATTGTAACGTTCAGGGCCTCCTAATGACGATGGAACACTCAAATTGCGTCCCGATTCAATACATCGTCCTCCAGCAGACTTGTCTCCATGCGTCTATTGCTGCCTCGGGCACCTTATGGCCGTTCTGCTGTGAGTCAAAGATTTTCGAATCGGACGAAAAACTGATAGTGAATTGTAACTTTCAGGGCCTCCTAATGACGATGGAACACTCAAATTGCGTCCCGATTCAATACATCGTCCTCCAGCAGACTTGTCTCCATGGGTCTATTGCTGCCTCGGGCACCTTATGGCCGTTCTGCTGTGAGTCAAAGATTTTCGAATCGGACGAAAAACTGATAGTGAATTGTAACGTTCAGGGCATCCTAATGACGATGGATCACTCAAATTGCGTCCCGATTCAATACATCGTCCTCCAGCCGACATGTCTCCATGGGTCTATTGCTGCCTTGGCACCTTATGGCCGTTCTGCTGTGAGTCAAAGATTTTCGAATCGGACGAAAAAGTGATAGTGAATTGTAACGTTCAGGGCCTCCTAATGACGATGGAACACTCAAATTGCGTCCCGATTCAATACATCGTCCTCCAGCAGACTTGTCTCCATGCGTCTATTGCTGCCTCGGGCACGTTATGGCCGTTCTGCTGTGAGTCTAGATTATCGAATGGGACGAAATACTGATAGTGAATTGTAACGTTCAGGGCCACCTAATGACGATGGATCACTCAAATTGCGTCCCGATTCAATACATTGTCCTCCAGCAGACTGTCTCCATGGGTCTATTGCAGCCTCGAGCACCTTATGGCCGTTCAGCTGTGACTCAAAGATTTTCGAATCGGACGAAAAACTGATAGTGAATTGTAACGTTCAGGGCCTCCTAATGACGATGGAACACTCAAAAAGCGTCCCGATTCAATACATCGTCCTCCAGCCGACTTGTCTCCATGGGTCTATTGCTGCCTCGGGCACCTTAAGGCCGTTCAGCTGTGAGTCAAAGATTTTCGAATGGGACGAAAAACTGATAGTGAATTGTAACGTTCAGGGCCTCCTAATGACGATGGAACACTGAAATTGCGTCCCGATTCAATACATCGTCCTCCAGCAGACTTGACTTCATGGGTCTATTGCTGCCTCGGGCACCTTATGGCCGTTCTGCTGTGAGTCAAAGATTTTCGAATCGGACGAAAAACTGATAGTGAATTGTAACGTTCAGGGCAACCTAATGACAATGGATCACTCAAATTGCGTCCCGATTCAACACATCGTCCTCCAGCCGACTTGACTCCATGGGTCTATTGCTGCCTCGGGCACGTTATGGCCGTTCTGCTGTGAGTCTAGATTATCGAATGGGACGAAAAACTGATAGTGAATTGTAACGTTCAGGGCCACCTAATGACGATGGATCACTCAAATTGCGTCCCGATTCAATACATCGTCATCCAGCAGACTTGACTTCATGGGTCTATTGCTGCCTCGGGCACCTTATGGCCGTTCTGCTGTGAGTCAAAGATTTTCGAATGGGACAAAAAACTGATAGTGAATTGTAACGTCCAGGGCCTCCTAATGACGATGGATCACTCAAATTGCGTCCCGATTCAATACATCGTCCTCCAGCAGACTTGTCTCCATGGGTCTATTGCTGCCTCGGGCACCTTATGTCCGTTCTGCTGTGAGTCTAGATTATCGAATGGGACGAAAAACTGATAGTGAATTGTAACGTTCAGGGCCACCTAATGACGATGGATCACTCAAATTGCGTCCCGATTCAATACATTGTCCTCCAGCAGACTGTCTCCATGGGTCTATTGCAGCCTCGAACACCTTATGGCCGTTCAGCTGTGACTCAAAGATTTTCGAATCGGACGAAAAACTGATAGTGAATTGTAACGTTCAGGGCCTCCTAATGACGATGGAACACTCAAAAAGCGTCCCGATTCAATACATCGTCCTTCAGCCGACTTGACTCCATGGGTCTATTGCTGTCTCGGGCACCTTATGGCCGTTCTGCTGTGAGTCTAGATTATCGAATGGGACGAAAAACTGATAGTGAATTGTAACGTTCAGGGCAACCTAATGACGATGGATCACGCAAATTGCGTCCTGATTCAATACATCGTCCTCCAGCAGACTTGACTTCATGGGTCTATTGCTGCCTCGGGCACCTTATGGCCGTTCTGCTGTGAGTCAAAGATTTTCGAATCGGACGAAAAACTGATAGTGAATTGTAACTTTCAGGGCCACCTAATGACGATGGATCACTCAAATTGCGTCCCGATTCAATACATCGTCCTCCAGCAGACTTGTCTCCATGGGTCGATTGCTGCCTCGGGCACCTTATGGCCGTTCTGCTGTGAGTCAAAGATTTTCGAATCGGACGAAAAACTGATAGTGATTTGTAACATTCAGGGCCACCTAATGACGATGGACAACACAAATTGCGTCCCGATTCAGTACATCGTCCACTAGCCGACTTGACTCCATGGGACTATTGCTGCCTCGGGCACCTTATGGCCGTTCTGCTGTGAGTCTAGATTATAGAATGGGATGAAAAACTGATAGTGAATTGTAACGTTCAGGGCCACCTAATGACGATGGATCACTCAAATTGCGTCCCGATTCAATACCTCGTCGTCCAGCAGACTTGTCTCCATGGGTCTATTGCTGCCTCGGGCACCTTATGGCCGTTCTGCTGTGAGTCAAAGATTTTCGAATCGGACGAAAAACTGATAGTGAATTGTAACTATCAGGGCCACCTAATGACGATGGATCACTCAAATTTCGTCCCGATTCAATACATCGTCCTCCAGCCGACTTGACTCCATGGGTCTATTGCTGCCTCGGGCACCATATGGCCGTTCTGCTGTGAGTCTAGATTATCGAATGGGACAAAAAACGGATAGTGAATTGTAACGTTCAGGGCCTCCTAATGACGATGGATCACTAAAATTGCGTCCCGATTCAATACATCGTACTCCAGCAGACTTGTCTCCATGGGTCTATTGCTGCCTCGGGCACCTTATGGCCGTTCTGCTGTGAGTCTAGATTATCGAATGGGACGAAAAACTGATAGTGAATTGTAACTTTCAGGGCCAACTAATGACGATGGATAACTCAAATTGCGTCCCGATTCAATACATCGTCCACCAGCCGACTTGTCTCCATGGGTCTATTGCTGCCTCGAGCACCTTATGGCCGTTCTGCTGTGAGTCAAAGATTTTCGAATCGGACGAAAAAGTGATAGTGAATTGTAACGTTCAGGGCCTCCTAATGACGATGGA